>NC_133342.1:16872085-17102085 GCF_030506205.2 Paramisgurnus dabryanus | reverse complement strand
TTATAAATAATATGATATTATTAATTCATATACATTTTGGTTTATGTTGAGATTCTAGCCAACATGTGTAGTAAATGTACAAATGTAAGTGTTTATTTATATACGAGCTTTATGTGCGTATATGTGGTCTAGATGTGAAAGCTTTAGCCAATGAACTACTGAGCTGAAACATGAGCGGAGAGGGGGGTAAGCCATTGTGGGGTGTTTTGGTTCCTGTTTCACGGGCCTTTTCAGCCTCATTGACGTCAGTCGCCACCCACCAACTATTACCTTCACTTCCTGTGTGTTGGAGCGCACAAACACCACACGGTCCTGCACGAAGAAACTCATGCACAACTACACAATGAATAGGTGGAAAACTTGCTTATTGCATCCCACTGACTTATTACATATGCCAGAGGAAATCATAGTGCGTCCTTATGAAAGTGTGAGGATGTTGCTGTTGTTATATAAGAGATTCTGCACTGCCGAACATACGTTTAAGTTAAGTAAACGTAATATACGTGAAAGCATGTATGGAAATATGTATGAAAACAGGTCATCTGTGATTCAATTATTAACATTATCATCACCCTAAACCTACTTTCAATTCATATGTATGACCCTGTCGGTGAAATCCAGACTGAAGTCTTATAATCTAATGACATGTCTAATCTTAGTCAATATAATAATAAAGATATCAAGGTTATATTTTCACAGAATGTTCTTATATAAAATGATTTGATCTAGAAAACAATAAATCACAAAAGCGGCCATGGTCACATTTTGTTAGGATCACTACTAGTTACTAAAACACATTAAGAATCATGTAAACACACATAGCCTACCCATTAATTATATGTATAACAGAACATCTGAGCTGCATACACGTGTGACCTTATACCATGTTAAGGCAAAGCAGCTGAGGAAGAGAGAGATTCGATTTCACCCATTCCAGGTTTTTAATTGTTGTTGTGGCGTCATAGAGCCCATTTGCCAGTGCACTGGCCCTGAACTGCAGCTTTGCGAATCGCTTCCAGAAAAATTAGGGAGGAACAGAGAGAAAAGGGAGAAAAAGCAGCTTTCATCAGGAGCCAGGATCCTAAGGGAGAGAGGTCTCATCCTCAGTCCAGTGTTTATATTCTGTCTTTCTCTCATACATACACTGCCAGGGGTCGTGCAGCAGGCTGTCAGGCCGAATGCAGGTTTAATGAGCCACAGGTGGGGTGACTGCGGGATCCGCTGACAGAATTAAACAGCTGTGCCAGGAACGGAGTACAGAAATGAGGCTAAAGACAAAGTCTGGACAGAAAACGGCTGCTTGCGTTTTAGCAGTGACCCCAATAGTATCTGGCACCTTAATCCATGCTTACAGATGTTTAAATGTCATTGCGTCAGAAGAAAATGTTAAAGCAAGTAGCATATTTTTTTTTTTTGAAGATTAACTAGTAAAACATTTACTTTTAGGTTGTAACTCTGTGTCCATAATGCAATGAGCTACATCATGTGTAGCTCATTGTGGTTACCATGTTGTGCACTTCACACTGTCTTCAAACATCAAACACATCGACTAAAAAATCACCTCTGTACTAGTTGGTCATATTAAAGTAGGATAAGATCAAAAGGCGTCATTTGCAGATGCCAATTGGTTTTATTTTTGTAGTGTAATGGCAAATTACATTTATTTAAGTTTGTGACTTAAAAAAATATACTTATAACTTGTAGTTAAAGGGACACTCCACTTTTTTGAAAATGTGTAAATTTTCCACCTCCTATAGAGTTAAACATTTGATTTTTACCGTTATTGAATCCATTCAGCTGATCTCTGGGTCTGGCGGTGCCACTTTTAGTATAGCTTACCATAATCCATTGAATCTGATTAGACCATTAGCATCCCGCTAAAAAATAACTAAAGAGTTTCGATATTTTTCCTATTTAAAACTTGACTTTTGTGTAGTTACATTGTATACTAAGACCGTCGGAAAATTAAAAGTTGTGATTTTCTAGAAAGATATGGCTATGAGCTATACTCTCATTCTGGCGTAATAATCAAGGACTTTGCTGCCGTAAACATGGCTGCAGGAGGTGCAATGATATTACGCACTGCCCGAAAATAGTTCCCTGCTATTGAAAGTAACCAAGGGGACTATTTTCAGGCAGTGCGTAATATCATTACGCCTGCTGCAGCCATGTTACAGCAGCAAAGTCCTTAATTATTACACCAGAATGAGAGTATAGTCCCTAGCCATATCTGTCTTAGTACACGATCTATAGAAGAGTCAAGTTTTAAATAGGACAAATACCGAAACTTATTTTTTAGCGGGATGCTAATGGTCTAATCAGATTCAATGGATTATGCTAAGCTATGCTAAAAATGGTACCGCCAGACCCAGAGATCAGCTGAATGGATTCCAAAACGGTAAAAATCTAATGTTTAACTTTAGGGGAGCTGGAAAATGAGCATATTTTCAATAAAAAGTAGAGTGTCCCTATGTAAAAGTCCTTAAACAGGTGCCTAACTCTTTGCATGTGTGCTTACATTTTTGCAACCATTGCAAAATGACTGTTCTGTTAAACTCACCTGTTTGTGAATCACTAAGTTGTATTTGTGATGAGTGTCATTATAAATGCTTGTAACTCATAGGTTGTTAGAAGTTTGTTTATCGATGAGATGTTGCAAGATATTTTAACAAGCCATGCATTCATATGCACTAATGATGGCATACTATTGCGTGCATATGTGTTTGCATGTTTGTGCGTGTGAGCCTGATGCTTGTTGTGGTACATGAAAGAAGATTCTGGTGGTAGAATCTAGACAGATGTAAATGAACTCAGACTGTGCATCTGTTATGAGTAAACTGTCTCTTAAAATCACTCCCAAAGCTTGAACATAAACTTGTTTAATAGCAATTACATCTACATTGCTTAAATGACAAGTACACTTTTAAAAATAAAGGTGCTTTTGTTTCACAAAGATTCTTTGAAAAGTATTCTAAAAAGATAAAAAAGAAATTTTTATCTAATAACCTTTGACTAAACCAAAATGTGTTTTCTATTGCTTCACTGTGGGTGTTTTCACATATAGTTCATTTTAAAAGAACCAAACCCAGTTCACTTAAAGTGAACCAAAAAAGGAACTAGCCGAATATGACCTCAGTCCTTTTGGTGTTCCCAATATAGTGGACTCAAAAGAGGACCCAGTTCTTTTTTTGGTCCTCTTCAGAGCTGAAGTGATCTCAGACCCGTTCTTGTTCACATCACAACTTCATAAGAACTCAGACCTCAGCTTTCTGTACAGTAGTGGATTTTGATAGATTTCAAAACCACACGCGAAGCAGACCAGGACCTCATTGCTTTTACATGTCAAAAAGAAATCGAACCACAAAAGAACCCAAAAGCGAACTGTACTCAGACCACCTCCGGATGCGGTCTGAATACGGTTCGCTTTTGGGTCCTTTTAAGGGGGTCTGAGATTACTTGGTTTGTTCACCAATACACACTGAACTGCCCCAAGAGCGTTAAGAGGGCTCAATGAACCAGGTGTGAAAGCAACCCTTTTATTTTTAAGAGTGTATAGGTGGTCACCTGCATATTTTCATTTTTTATATTTTAAGTTATGTTTTGGGGGCATTTGTGCCTTTATTTGGACAGTAAAGTGAAGAGTAGACAAGAAAGATAGGGTAGCAGGATCCTCAAAAGGAGACGGGAATCGAACTCTGGTCGCCGTGAGCACACTGGTGCTAAATGTCGGCACACTTATCACCAAGCTATTGATGTTGATGGTCACCTGCATATTTTGTGGGTGCTGTGTGCCGGTGCCACTTGTTAACTAGCTTTACCATTGAGACTTTATCAGCCATAAGATCGTGCTGGTCCATCAGCTAAACCAGCACTAAGAAACCTAGATCTGCATGAAAGTTTAGTCCTTTCAACTATATTTCTGTTAATAAGAGTGACTGCTATTGAATTATTATAGCATTTTAATAATTATATATTTTTTATATATTTACAGATTATATTTATATATATATATAGATCTATAGCACCAGTTCACTGCACTGCAAAAATGACTTACTTACTTAGTATTTTTGTCTTGTTTTCAGTAGAAATATCTAAAACTTCTTAAATCAAGATGTTTTTTCTTGATGAGCAAAAGGACCTAAGAAAATAAGTCTAGTTTTTATACAAAAAATATACAATTTAAGTGAATTTTTGCTTAAAACAAGCAAAATTATCTGCAAATGGGATAAGAAATTTGCTTAAATTAAGTGTTTTAAAAAGGATAACTTATTTTTAGATCTTTTTTCTCACCCCATTGGCAGACATTTTTGCTTGTTTTAAGTTTAAATTTACTTGAATTGTATATTTTTGGTCTAAAAACTAGACTTATTTTCTTAGGTCATTTTGCTCATCAAGAAAAAGCATCTTAATTTAACATTTTTTTGATATTTCTACTGAAAACAAGACAAAAATATTAAGTAAGAAAGTCATTTTTTGCAGTGTAATATTCATATTCTTAGTCTAAAACCTATTCAAACTCAATGCATTCCGGCCTCATAAAAATCCAGTCCGCATTTTACATTCAGCCAGGCTGCAAAGTGGTAGTGCAGGTTTTGAAGCCTGCGCCCTGGTTAGTATTTGAATTATGCCATTGACGTCAGCAGAGCTGTAAAGCTGACCGGCTTCCCTTCCCTGAAGTAATTTCTGGCCAAGCGCTCTCTATGGTGCATTGTGGAGGCTGTCAAATAGGCATGAGATGAGTTGCAGACACGAAAGACAGAAAGAAAGCAAAGCAGAGGGAGGGAGTGGAAAGCGTTGTTTGCCAGAGATGCAATGTTAGACGTAGGCTGAGATGAAAAACTGTGCTACAAACCGTGAGAGACCCCCGAGTAAGTGTTTCGTAGGGGCAGTAAATGTCAAATAACCTACACAAAATCCTTTTGGGTCCGAATGCAAATTGTGTGGATAAATAACAAGTAACTCACAGAATCATATAATCACTGGGAATTCAGTATGTTGTTGTTTTCCCAGGAATTGTTTCAAGCAAGTTCATTATTCACACAGTTCGTCATTCAACCCAAATCATTGTTAAAGTGCCAAATCAATATGAAGTAATCCAATAATTTGATCATTCAGACTACTGATGCTCATGTTGGAGTCAGTTGGAGTCTGCAGATAAGCGTGGTCGTAGCCCCGCTACGGCTGAGTCCAGGTGACCCCAGTGATACAGTTGATTCATGGAGCTGTTTGGCATTCTAGTCCCACTGCCCACGTGCAAAGCCCAGACAAACAAAAACAAGAGTGTGATGGTGGGAGCCAATGAGCCGAGCCAAAGGACAAACATGTGCTCGGCCTCTAGTGCGTGATTCAGTGAGCTCAAACCCACCATTCCATTAGCTTCAGCAAATAATTCAATTGCGATAATTTAGGACATATGTGTGTTAGATGTGAATGTGTCCCACTTTAAAGGTAGTGTGTGTACAAGTTAGCAGCATAGTGGTGGGATTGTGAACTGCAACCAACAGCTCAATTTCAAAACACATATGGTAGCCACCACAGGACAAACATGTCACAGTCTGAGACAACGTACTGTAGGGATGAAACCCGCTCTGTTGAACAGTTTGTTAGTTTAGGGTTACTGCAGAAACATGACAGTGTCTTCTATGTAAGAGGACCCGCGGTGTATATTTAGATAAAAATAGCTCATTCTAAGGTAAAAAAAAACAATATGGTTTGTTTTGTATGGTCTTTATACACCACTGATAATATAGTTATGTAAATTATATAGCATTTCTATGAAGAGATCCTTTTAAAAGTTACACAATGCACTTTTAAATTGTTGTGTTGTAAGAAATTTGGATAAAAGTAACAAAAGTAATTTAATTTACATAAATGGATCATCCACATGTCTTGGTTGTGGACACTTTAGACCTTTGTCTTACTGGCTGTTTACACTTGGTATTAAGATGTGTTTTCATCGATCGTATCACAAGTGGACGAGAGAGACACATTACATTTACACCTGGTATTTAAATCCGTCTCTTTTGTCCCCTTTCGACCGCTTCTGTCCTGAATAGTGTGAGGGGGTGGTCTGTCGAGATGGTGGGCGAGTCTCTCCGCTGTCATTTAAACGCTAGCGGGAGTAATGATGAGTTTATGTGGACATAAACTATTATGTCGGAGTCCGCTGCGTGTGTAAAAAGGTAACATGCTGCATAGTTTTTTGCATATGTTAGAGCTTTCTCTGAATTTTCAGTGCAATTGATGAAATAGGATTGCGCAACTTTCACACGCTTGCAAAATGAAACTGCGGAGATCAGCCGCTTTAGTTTTATCGATGAAAGGCTAAAAATGGCACTGTTCACCCTGTGTTCACGCCAGAAGTCAGAAAAGACGTAAAACTTGTGTTTAATACCTCAGATTAGATAAATGGGCGGAGAGAAGGCTTTTGTGTTTGTGTTTACACTACAAAAGCAATCCGATCAAAAGGGGTTTCTGACTACATTTGAATGTGGTTGAAAGTGGTCTACAGTGGACGAGCTCAAAACGCTTTGAACACAGTTTACACCTGGCATTAACGTTGTCCATTTGTGATCCGATCGATAAAAATGCATGTTAATGCCAAGTGTAAACAGCCTCTTAGACCAGTAGGCCTTTTCCACTGGGGTTGGCATCGGGAACCATGCTGCACTCTTCCACACAAAAAAGCTTTGGCTCCATACCTGATCCTAGTTCAGAATCGGCCGTAACGTCTTGATGGTCCTTAAATGTGACCCTGGACCACAAAATCATTCATAAGTAGCATGGTTGTATTTGTAGCAATAGCCAAAAATACATTGTGGGTTAAAATTATAGATTTTTTAATGTCAAAAATTATTAGGATATTGATGCTCCATCCGGCAAGAGTTTCAAAGTAATATCAACATTATCATTAATAATGCTTGGCCATCTAATGGGGCTCTACCATGATACAAACACTTTTTTCCATTTTTTTTAATATGCTAATTTTCGCTAGCGTTAAAGATTAGAGTTTTACCCTTTTGGAATCCATTCAGCTGATCTCTGGGTCTGGCACTAGCACTTTTAGCATAGCTTAGCATAATCCATTGAATCTGATTAGACCATTAGCATCGCGCAAAAAAAAGTCAAATAGTTTTAATATTTTTCATATTTAAAACTTGACTTTTCTGTAGTTACATTGTGTACTAAGACCAACTGAAAATTAAAAGTTGCGATTTTCTAGGCAGATATGGCTAGGAACTATAATCTCAAACTGGTGTAATAATCAAGGACTTTGCTGCTGTAACATGGCTGCAGGAGGCACAATAATATTACGCAGCAGCCGAAAAATAGTCCTCTTAGTAACTTTCAAAGGCAGGGGACTATTTTCAGGCAGTGCATAATATCATTGCGCCCGCTGCAGCCATGTTATGGCAGCAAAGTCCTTGATTATTACGCCAGAATGAGAGTATAGTTCCTAGCCATATCTGCCTAGAAAATCGCAACTTTTAATTTTCAGTTGGTCTTAGTACACGATGTAACTACAGAAGAGTCAAGTTTTAAATAGGAAAAATAAAGAAACTTGTTGGTTATTTTTTAGTGCGATGCTAATGGTCTAATCAGATTCAATGGATTGTGCTAAGCTATGCTAAAAGTGATAACGCCAGACCCGGAGATCAGCTGAATGGATTCCAAAACGGTAAAAATCAAATATTTACCTCTAGGGGAGCTAGAAAATTTGTATTTTTTCCAAAAAATGTGAAGTGTCCGTTTAAGAGGCAAAGTTTTATAACACGTAACACAGAAAGTAAAGTGGCCCCGCCCTCTAGGCATTTTTCGTGAACGGATGTAAAGAGAGATTGTTTTGAGGGGAGGATATTAGATTATGAGGGCACATACATTTTTTTAAAATAATGAAGCTCACATAGAAAGTAATTTGTAGAAACTCCCACAGTATTCCCCACGTTGTGCGTTCAACTCCCATTTTGGTGGAACCGTACGGTGCCAGCCCCGGTGGAGAAGAGGAATTAGACCAGCTCTGATAACACATCAAAACAGCTTTGCATTGTACTAAAACACTCAGAACACCTTAAATTCACATTTTCTTTAGTATTCATATAAAATTATAGAAATTTAGTTTACTGCAAGATTGAGAAGGTTAATCAGAGTTGTGTTTAATTTTGCTTTTGAAAGAGCCGAACCATTGAAACTAATAATTTTATGTTTCAGTGACATTGTTTTGACCCAGACAGACAATCTTCAGATGTCTACAGGATATCTTTTTCTTCTTAAAACACATGCTCTACAGTTACAATCTGTTGCTGTTCAGCGAGTCCTTTTGATAAGGCAATTTAACAACATCAGCCTGTCCATTTCATTTTGAAATGACAAAGAATCGGCCACGACTATCAAAAGCATCTGAATCATGAGTTTGCAGCCTCATGAGTCACATTCGCAGACTGGTTGAAATGGGAAGCTGTTGGAGTCTTAAAGTCAGAATCAGGAAAACCTGGCCTATATATCAGCGGTGCGGCTGGGGACACGAGTAGACACAGAGAAGCAGTGTACTGCTGTAATGGGGGGAATTGGTGGAACGGCCAGCTGCTCTCACAGGGTCGGTTTTGTGGGACAGAGAGGATGCTGGGTAAATCTACACTATGCGCTTTTGTAAAGGGAGTCATGGAGTGGGCCAACCAAACAGAAAGTCAGACCTGTACCTCAAGGGTCTTAAAGTTCATAGTGAAGTTTGTCATGGGGTTGGGCAAGGCCAAATTGTGAAACTTCATGACATTTACAGCACTTAGTAATCAACAGTACAATCTACCTGATTGTGCAAGAACCTACGGTTTGGTAAGAATGTAGTGAAAATGCTTACATATTGTGCCTGCAATATACATAGGCCATCAGAAAAGATACTGCAAACAGGTTGTCATAATGACTTTTCTTGTCAAATGTCCAAAAATTTATGAATACAGACATTGAAACATTGATTAATGTCAAAGGTAACAAAACCTTTAATAGCCATCTGCTTAGTTAGTTATCCTTTCACTGCATGTAGCAGTGGCGTAGCAAGTCAGTTCCGGGCCCATATGCAAAAAAAATGTACAGGCCCCCCTCAGCCAAAGCCCCCCCCCCAACGTTGCCCGTTGGCACGGTTAACTGTGGCACGCAGGTCTGTTAACAACATATACTTTTAATAAGGTAGTCAAATATTTTTACTTTACTTTTTTACTTTAAAGGTAGATTTAAATAAAGAAAAACAAAATGTTTTGGGTAGTTTTTGACTCGTTACTAACTTCTCCGCCTTCTCTTTTCTCTTTAAGGCCCCACTTTTATGTTTATATTTGTCCATCCTTAATATTCATGTAGATAGCCGCCATATTAACCTCTCACACTGTGTTTCTTTTGTTTTGTTTTGGCGCGGCGATGCGTCATGTAAAAAAATTATGGCGTAGTAGTTTAAGGCAGCCGCGGAGTGCAAAAAATAATAATAAACGCAAACAAGAAATGACGGAGAAATTAGAAATTATGGAGAAATAAGAAATCACTACACATAATATGCATACAAAATATATATTTATTGCGGCCACAAATAAAAATTTTATTGAAAATTTTTTTATTATTTAAAAGCTGGGGCGGGCCCAAGGCCGGGCCCCCTATTGGCCCGGGCCCATTTGCACGTGCATACCCTGCATGCCCAGACGCTACGCCACTGGCATGTAGTTCAAAATTGAATTTATAAAGATGTGCAGATTAAACAGTTAACGCATAAAAGTCCTTTGTGTTTAGCAGATATGTTTTTTTGCACCAATCCTCATTGCATTTCAGTGTTTATTATGGGGTTTTTATTTAATAGTTCAGGTACTACTGTTTTTTTAACTTCCTGTCCTTTTACCTATTATAAATCAGGGCAACACTTTATTTGAAGGGGTGTTCATAAGACTGACATAACACCTTTATAATCAAAACATGACACAAAACATTCGTTCAGTTATGTCATTTTTAATGCAAAGATTGCATTGTTTGAAATGTCTTTGTTATGACAACTTGACATAAACTTGTAAAAAATATGTCATAAACATGACATAGCAGAATAATTATCAAACTTAAGAAATTACCTAGCTTTATGGGTTAACATTACAAAACTGTCATTTAAATGTCATTAAGTGTTAATACTATGTCAAATAATTTTAAATACCTTAACAAAATGCAACAGCCACGTCAAAATATTATACTTAACTTTATGTATGTGCACAACACACAAAAAAACAATGCTGCATGGCTTAACCCATTACTCTGTTTTCATTAAATTTTTTGGTGAATCCAAAAGCAATAAAATATAATTTTGTCAATTTTAATTATTATTATTATTATAAAACAATATGACAGAGTATTAACACCTAATGACATTTTAATGACAAATTCAATTTGTATCACTGGTATAAAGTGGTCAGTTATGTTGTCTTGGTAATGTCAAGTTGTTGTGACAAGTTATGATGTATTGGTTAATGTCAAGTTGTCATAACAAAGACATCTCAAACAATGTCATCTTTGCATTAAAATGACACAATTGAACGAATGACCCTTAATGACAGTGGTCATAAATGTGCATAAAATCTCCTTCATGTTCATGGCACATGTCATGATTATGGATGTGTCATGTCAGTCTTATGTACACCCCTTCAAGTAAAGTGTTACCAAAAAAGAGAGGGGTGTGTGTGTACTGAATATTTTTTAACTGTAAATTACTGACATTACCATAATGCAGAATGATCCTGGTCATAATTCACTCTCAGAAAAAATGTACAAATGCTGTCATTCTGGGGGTACATTTTTAAAAAGCTAACCTATTTGTACCATATTGGTACCATATCTGTATTTAAAGTTGTGTACCATCCCAGTGACAGTTTTCGTACCATTTCTTCTGAGTGTGTACCTTATAGAGTCAACAGGCTTGGCTTGCCCTTGTGGAATCCTACTTGTTGTAAAGCTTCCGTGACGACGACATATTGATGTTGATATTCGTGTGTATCCATGCCAGGCTTTAGATCTACACACACGGTTTGAATCAGCTCCATATGTGAAACATCTTGAGCGCAGGAGGTTCTTCTGAAATGACCTTATTCATCGCAAGCTATGCGCCATATATCCCTCACAGACGTCAGCATGGTTTATGCAAACCCTTCTTTTGCTTTTAATACGGCCACGCACATGTGTTCGGATGACTTTGTTGGATTTTGGTGGGTTTAGTCACAGGTGCTCACTGAATAATTCTCCAGTTATTGAGCTGTTCATCTGGTGTTAATTGATAAATGTGGTATTTCTGCCATGTGACCAAACGTAGGACTATGGTAAAAAAAAACACAATAGTTAATTATCCATTCACTTAAACCGCAGCAGAAAACCACTGTAAATGTGCTGAATCTTTTAGTTAAATGAGGTCATAACTGATGGTTTTTAAATGACAATGTGGTTAATCAGTTTGTCGTGAGACAAAAAAAATCTTTTTGCGAATAGTAAGTATTTTCCGTAAGTATATAAATGAAGTTACTCATATTTCAATACTGCAAGCTACAGTACACTTCGTAGTATTTAATCATTTATTAGATCAGTGAATCATTTGCATGAATCATGCTAGTGATTTAGTTCACTTTAAAGGGGACATTTCACAAGACCTTTTTAAAGAATTAAAATAAATCTTTTGTGTCCCCAGATTACATATGTGAAGTTTTAGCTCAAAATATCATATAGATAATTTAGTATAGCATGTTAAAATTGCCACTTTGTATGTGTGAGCAAAAATGTGCCATTTTTGGATGTGTCCTTTTAAATGCAAATGAGTTGATCTCTGCACTAAATGGCAGTGCAGTTATTGGATAGTGCAGATTAAGGCGTGGTATTATCTTCTTCTGACATCACAAGGGTGCCAAATTTCAATGAGCTATATTTTAACATGCTTGCAGAAAATGGTTTACCAAAACTAAGTTACTGGGTTGATCTTTTTCATATTTTTTAGGTTGCTAGAAGCACTGGGGACCCAATTATAGCACTTAAAGCTGAAAAAAGTCAGATTTTCATGATATTTCTCTATTAAGGAATCATACTCCTTAAGAGGGCATGTACACCAAGGCACTTGCATGTTTTCATGTATGTTTTCAATTGTTTCGAATGGAAGCACCGCACTTTTCAAAAACGGCAGCAGCTGGCTTTTTTCCCTCACTGAACGCCCACGCTTCACATTTTTTCCACGCTCATCCAGGGTTGAAAAATGTTCAACATTGGGTGAAATGCTCAGCTCGTCAATGTAACTTCTCCCTCGGCGGTCCAATCACATCGTTCATTGACTGATAAACAAAGCAGAAGTATCATAGCAACCCAAGGACTTATCTGAAAAAACATTGGCAAGCGCCCACAGTCGACAACCATCTTGCGTTTTCAGCCGCTTGGTGTACACGCCCTCTAAAGCTATGACCCAAAAATGTACAGTAAAGTTTTGACACAATACATCACTAATAGTTGGAATAGGAAGCATATTAATAGAAAAACGTAACTTTTTTGAAAAGTTTATATTTTTGGCAATTCGGTATTGTGAGCAGATACTACAATGTGCCTCAGCATAAACTTTTCTGTTTCAGTTTACGCATTCAGATGCAACTTATGTTCATATTATAGACACCTTATAGCAATAACACATAATGCATCTGGTTTAATTGTACATATATACTGTATATATACACTCACCTAAAGGACACCTGTTCAATTTCTCATTTGATGCAATTATATAATCAACCAATCACATGGCAGTTGCTTCAATGCATTTAGGGGTGTGGTCCTGGTCAAGACAATCTCCTGAACTTCAAACTGAATGTCAGAATGGGAAAGAAATGTAATTTAAGCAATTTTGAGCGTGGCATGGCCGGGTATGAGTATTTCACAATCTACTCAGTTACTGGGATTTTCACGCACAACCATTTCTAGGGTTTACAAAGAATGGTGTGAAAAGAGAAAAACATCCAGGTATGGGGCAGTCCTTGTTGATGCTAGAGGTCAGAGGAGAATGGGGCGACTGATTCAAGCTGATAGAAGAGCAACTTTGACTGAAATAACCACTCGTTACGACCGAGGTATGCAGCAAAGCATTTGTGAAGCCACAACACGCACAACCTTGAGGGGGATGGGGAACAGCAGAAGACCCCACCGGGTACCACTCATCTCCACTACAAATAGGAAAAAGAGGCTACAATTTGCACAAGCTCACCAAAATTGGACAGTTGAAGACTGGAAAAATGTTGCCTGGTCTATTGAGTCTCGATTTCTGTTGAGACATTTAGATGGTAGAGTCAGAATTTGGCGTAAACAGAATGAGAACATGAGTCCATCATGCCTTGTTACCACTGTGCAGGCTGGTGGTGGTGGTGTAATGGCGTGGGGGATGATTTCTTGCACACTTTAGGCACCTTAGTGCCAATTAGGCATCGTTTAAATGCCACGGCCTACCTGAGCATTGTTTCTGACCATGTCCATCCCTTTATGACCACCATGTACCCATCCTCAGATGGCTACTTCCAGCAGGATAATGCACCATGTCACAAAGCTTGAATAATTTCAAATTGGTTTCTTAAACATGACAATAAGTTCACTGTACTAAAATGGCCCCCACAGTCACCAGATCTCAACCCAATAGAGCATCTTTGGGATGTGGTGGAACGAGAACTTCGTGCCCTGGATGTGCATCCCACAAATCTCCATCAACTGCAAGATGCTATCCTATCAATATGGGTCAACATTTCTAAAGAATGCTTTCAGCACCTTGTTGAATCAATGCCACGTAGAATGAAGGCAGTTCTGAAGATGAAAGGGGGTCAAACACAGTATTTTTATGGTGTTCCTAATAATTCTTTAGGTGACTGTGTACATATAAAGGTAACACCAACGCCCTGATGTTTGTAACAAAAAAGTGTTAAGCATGGTTGCATTTCTGTGTCTGAGCATTCATGACTGCATTTGCATGCACTACTTTAAGACTTCTTGCGGTGTACAACATCTGTAAAATTGAAGTCTTTGAGCCATGTGTGAACAGGAAGCCAGATGAACTTGTAAGTGGAGGTCACCCAAGGTCACCCTGCCACAAGGCAGCAAATGATCTTCTGCATTTAAATTACACTTCATCCTTTATGCAATATTTTGCGATCTTTGTGAAACTTGATGTTGCAGCAGCCTGAGGGGAGACTCCATCCTGAGTGTCGCACAGAAATCTGCTCCGTGATTTAGCAGCGTCTCGCCCTCTGGGGAAGTGGTTTACTTTGCTTGGCTTCTGTTGAGCTTTGGCTGGATGCAGGCCAGCAAGGGGAGTAAAGTTTGCCTCTCGTGTTCCTCCTGCAAACACAGGCTCATCTTTGATTTCATCCCTTCAGCTCATTAGGTTTTGCGGGGGGATCAAACGGAGATGGCGGGGGTCCTGTTAGTCATGGCTAATGCAGATACCACTTTGTTTCTACTGGGAGATCAAAGTTAAAGACTCATTGTAAGGGTGGTGGAATCATTCTGACGTGACAGGCCACTCCCAGTTTTGTAGTTTTTAGTGTATTTGATTTATTATGCTTATCTTCGGGGCGTTTGACTGTGTAAACTCTTTTTGCAGAGCCCTGTACTAATGGCCACTGATATATTTTTACCTTTGACAACATAGACCACTTAACGAAAGTATCAGGATAAATCACACAAAAAAGGTCATGTCAAATCAAAATGTAAGAAACAGAAAAATATATTTGAAGAAAATAAAGTGTATTTTGGAGATTTTTATGCATGACAACTGAGCTTTCTACCAAAACAAAATTTACAAAAACACATACATGAGGGTACTATGCTATCTCATGGCAATTTTTTTAAATAATAATCTTACTTTTTGTATGATTTGCTTTGTATGAATTAGCCAACTCATAAATATGTAAAAATCCTGTGAGATAAGGCAATGCGAAGCTGAATAGATCTTTGCTAAATTATCATATAAACAATAAAAAAAAACGTTTAATGGTTGTAAAATAAGCTTAATTTTCATATTGCAAAACACTATTTCTTTGTATGGACTGTTAAAAATGCAGCATGAAGTTAAACAAGTCAAATCAACTGACTATTTTAAGTTTTGGCTTGTGAAAAGTTGACATAACTCATAAAGTCAAGTTGAAATTGATTAACTCTTTAATTTTTTAAGTTAAAGTAACATAAAAATAAATGATGATTTGACAAAAATGCTGTATATTTTTTACAGTGTACTTTGAAGTAGACCTAATTTTTTTTCGTGAGATTCAACCATCAAGATAATTGACCAACAAAACAATTAAGCACGAATCATCATTCTTCCCTCAATTTGGTCAGTCAAATACTTTTTGATACATTTCTTGAGAAGGTACCATGAATAGTTTAACTCTCATTATGATGTTAGTGACAAGACTTTGCATATGTGTGAAAGAGAAACAGAAGCGGAGAGAGAAGGAATGAGTAGAGTCCCTCCCACCAAGATCCCCTGGGTCGGAGGCTCATTGACACATGAGCACAAGGCAATGTTAGGTGAGAAAGAGAAAGAGAGAGAGAGAGAGAGAGAGAGAGAGAGAGATTGACTACTAGAACACAAAGACACATTGCCAGACTACACACTAGGTGAGTTTGAGACTGAGCCAGTGACACAGTGGAAAAAAGTATGAACTATTAATCCAGTGGAGAGTTTATCAGTGCAGAATAGTCCACTATGAAAGATCACTGTTCCCCTGTCTGCGCTGCACCAGCCGGACCACCTTTCATTGCCATGCAGCAGAGGCTGGATCCTGAATACATGTCCGTGTGTCTGTTCCCAGATGAATCCTACCAGAAGATGGCCGTGGAGACCATGGAAGAGCTTGACTGGTGCCTGGACCAACTGGAGACCATCCAGACGTACCGTTCTGTTAGCGACATGGCCTCCAATAAGGTGAGACCTCAACCTGTCTACTTCCTCTTTACCTGAGCGTTCCAAAATACCTGCCGCTTGTGCCAAAAGGCTTTAAGACAGAAATGCCACATCCGCTTTTTCCACACATGTGCAAAATGAAGCAGAGCACTTTTAATGAGTCAATGAATAAAATGTTAAATACAAACTTTATGACCTACAGAGCATTAGCTTTCTTCGTTTACATGATTAGTTCATCAAAGTGCCAAACTTTGTAAATTAATGCAACCAAAAGACTTTATTGATATATAAATAAAATAGAAATTAGGTGCAGTATGGATGTTTTGATACCCTCTTGTGGCATTCTGCAAACATTACTTAAGTATTAGCTGACTATTACTTGTTTTGTGTCAATAGGAAATTAAATCTCTTTTTGGCTAGTTTGATTCTTAGTGATGCTTTCATTTCTCAGAAAGAGTGTGAAATGTGTTGGATATATATTTTTCAGTTTTTTATATATATTTAATATATATAATATGTTGCCTGAAGAAGACATTTAGTTCTGAAAATTGTTTTGTTTTTAATGTTGTGTACATATTTCCTGTATTTTCAGTTTGTATCTTAATAATAAATATGGATGGACATTAAAACTTTGCTAAAACAACAAAGCTGGTGATGGTGGCCTAAAACTTATGCACAATAGTGTACTTAAAATTGATTATATAAACTTAAGGCTTTATCATATTGCATATCATATTACTTTGCAAGTTAGCGCATATGGCATTTTTCTTCACTGCCGTGCAGTTCTAAGTACACGTTTGTTATTGGTTGGTTGGTCAGGGTCACGGTTTCACTGTTTTGTAAGCTGGATTTTTGAGTGTGTTGAATATGGCATGTTTACAGTTTGTGGTTGTTTTGTGATTGTAGAGCAGTCTGGTGGCGCCTGTGAGGTTAAAGCTGGCAATGTCATCAGTGACGCTGTATCTAGACACTGTCATGCAACAGTGATTCTTTCAATAACAAAAGAGAGAAGATAATACTGCTTCTTGGTTATGACCCGAAAGATTACACAGAAAACACACTTGTTTCAAGTATTACTGTATATATGTATGGGAAATGTTGTTATTTTTTAAGACTTGGTCTATTGGTTAAACACACCAGACTGTTTTTTTGTGCAGATTCACTGTATTGGCACAGTCCTCGTCATTGACCCTTATTGCATTGTTTAAGCTGATAACTAATCAGATCTAGATCAAAAGCATGAAGTTAATACAGGACACTCATTACTGTACAAACTGATTACACGTTATTAAAATTTAAAATGTATCTGTATTTCATTTTGCATGATACATTTTGCACAGAATTGCATGATAAAATATAAAACTTTTATTTAATATTTAATAACATTATGTAAATTGAGCTGCGCGGCAATGAAGAAAAATATGATATGCGATACAATAATGCTTTGTAAAATTGTAAAATTATTTTTAACTATGATAAAATACTGTACATTAAATTTTTACGGAAAATTATGACTCCAACATACTTTGCACATTAATTCTGGAAAAAGGAAAGCTTCACTATCTGTTGCGACCCCGCTATCTGCATTGACCTAAAACTTTGACTTACACTTTTGAAGTATTAAAATCATTCAAACCACTGCGATGTAGATATTTTGACATTTTCTACTTTCCATATATCTTGCTGCTTTACGTTAAATATTTTTACAGTTGTAAATCTTATTATTAAATGTGTATATTTATAATTTAACACGTGATGTAAATAGATATTTTAAATATATAAGTTGACATAACTTATAAAAGTAGTTGAAATTATTTAACTTAATTTTTTAAGTTAACGTAACATAAAAATATATGTTGATTTGAAAAAAAGCTGCATTTGTGTGTGTGTGTGTGTGTGTGTGTGTGTAATCATATATAAGTCTTTCCCTTTTATTTATACATAAAAAAGCTATTTTCTCACATTTAAAATTATTTGGTTTTACAACATATATAGTGTTGCAACACAGCCAGCTACCTTAAGAAATGCTATCTATAATAAATGTTAATGCACTGTAAAAAAAATTTTTCTTAAAGTCATTTCAACTTACTATTATTTATCTTGATTGAGTTGTCTTTTTTCAACTATATTTCTATTTTTTCAACTATCTTGTGAAGATAAATAGTAGTAAGTTGACATGACTTGTAAATCTGAGTTGATTAAAAAAATTAAAACAGCTTATTACTAAATATATTTATAAAATATATCATTCATATTTTAATTATCATAATTGCATAACGTTTTTAACTATCAGTTAAATATTTTAAGTGTGAAAGTAACACATAAACCTATTTTTTAATCACGACACATCAAAAGCAAAATACTCTTGTCATGTCTTTGAAGTTTTAACACTGGTGATTCAGTCAGATCCACCCAAGTGTGCAGTCAGAACATGAGCAGCGTGGTCTGATGGCATCTGTACCTGAGGCTACAGACAGAAGGAGAGGGAGGGTCCCTGAGTCGGGAGGGGGAGGGTGCGTATACCGCGAGGTGAATCAGTACACACTTTGTCTAATGCATTTCCTGACACCCGTCACAGTGAGCTTTCAGGCGCCGCTCAGCACATGCTCACCCATAGTGCACGAAACAGCATCACGGTAACAATGGGACTGTGCTACTCTGAGAAAGGGAGAAAGTTTGGTGCATTAAAAGGCTGGAGAGAGGTGAGCTTGTTTATTTTCTTTAGGTTGGGTTCAGCCGTCGTTCTGGGGTTTAAAGAAACTGATTCACGATGGCATCTGTGTCCATTATGAATTGAGCATTGTCTTCTTTTGGTGTTCGTTTGGTTTCTTTTGGAATAGGCTTGGAAGAAGGTTTATTTATTCTTGATGTTTTGTCCCAAATAGGGATCAAGTCTGTGGTTGTAGCTTGATAATAGTTGTTTTTACCTCCTTTTCTGGAAGATTTAAAACGTTTGCAAAAAAAGATAAAGGCGCAGTTTGACTTTCTTGTTTCATTTTATAAGTTTAAACAGAGTTTAATTGAAAAAGATGATTTAGTAACATGTTCAAAAGAAGAATCAGAATCACTTTTATTGTCAAGTACTGCGTGTTTGCATGCACAAGAAATTTGTCTTGATGTGCTGTTGTATAACACTGACAGTAACAAGTACTAGCCGTCAATAAATAAGGAAGCATTCAGAATTTTACACCTATTATATAATATAAATATATTATAAGTATTAAAAAGAGAAAGGGACATTGACTGTACATTAGTGCAGGATAGGTGGGCAAAAGCACATGTTATAATTGGGGTGCATTAAAAGTTGATTAACTAACATTAACTAACAATGACCAATACAGTTTTTCAGCATATATAAATCATTTTTAGTTAATTCCAGTACAATTGTTCCTGTTAGTTCACTGTGCATTAACTTATGTTAACAGTTACAGCGTTTGATTTAAAAAATATATATATTAGTAAATGCTGAAATTAACATCAACTAAGATTAAAAATAGACAATAGTTTATGTTAGCTAGAGCATTCACTAATGTTATCAAATAAATAATTTATACAATTGAGATCTAATTAGGCTATATTAAAAATGTTCAACCATTCAACAATATTCTTATTTTGCAAAAAGAATGAGGTCATTGACAGTAAATCAGATTCATTAAAATTACACTGATCCAGTGAGTAATTACAGTAAATGCATATTAAAACATTTTCATAAATGATCACTGACCTTGCATAATGTCTGCTTATACTATATATTTATTGAGGAAGTGTCTTGTTCAAGACTGCTGCAACACCTTGTATTAACTTTCTGCTATCATCACAGATATGCAGGACTGAATTGTTGTGTATTTGTGTGTATGTTACTGTTGTCTGGCATGGATCTGCTCCTGTGGCTATGTTTCCATGGCATTTTTCCCTGCATAATATTGACATCTCGGGTTCCTTTATAGAGGCAGGGAATGTTCTCTAATCTCATGATGAGAAAACAAACATACCTACCTAACCACAAATTAGAGATCATAACTATATTGCATTTTATAGTCTCATAATCTAATTTTGAGATTAGAAGTATCAAAGTTTGCTTTCAGTCTTTGATCTTTTACGCAGTCTATATTAAAAGATATCAAGGTTATATATTTTATATATAATTACTAGGATCACTTATTATTCAATAAGCATCATTGAGAGCCTTTTAAGCAGGACTATTTTAGGCAAGAAGATTATGGTGCATCAATTGTGTGTGAGGGCATGTGCCACCTCTGGCTTGCTGAGGCAGGGATGTACTGTATAAAGACGAGAGAGAGAGAGCGAGAGAGAGAGAGAGTCAGACGAAGAGAGAAGAGGGAGGAATGAGACGGGCTGAAATTAGTGCACAGTTAATCTCATGGAATTCTGTCCGGATCTCTGCTGTTTATTGGAACCTGGCTGGGATGTCAAACGGAATACAGGGAGATAAGATCAGGAGAGACTGGGGGGCTGCTGCTGGAATCTGTGGAGGGATTTTATTGTAACACTATCTGGAAGAGCAAAGATTAGCTGAAATATTCAACATGCCTGAGGTCAACTACCTGCTCTCAGTGTCCTGGGGTTACATTAAGGTCTGTTTGTGGACAGCAGTTGCTTAAAAAATTACTATCATTTTACAGAGGCTTTGAATATAAGAATTGTTTAGCACAAGGAACGTCCAGAAATACTTGTGCACCTTTACTGAGACCTGCTGTGTTTTGTTTTTTAGTTCAAGAGGATGTTGAACAGAGAACTGACACACCTGTCTGAGATGAGCCGTTCTGGAAACCAGGTGTCCGAGTTCATCTCAAACACTTTCTTAGGTAAGTCTAAACCTTTTTTGATACTGTTGATCTTCTGTGTGGTTTTCTATGCATCATCATCATTTGCAAACCGGATAAGCTACACGATTCCCATATTACGTTGCGAATTCCGATTCGGATGAAAGGGACAAAACCAACTTTGGTGAAAAGTCTCAGGTAGTCATTCAGGTATTGAAAGAAATAAAATATTGTGAATAATCAGGTTGTCTGGCTTCTCAATGAAAACACAGATATCTAGAAAAAAGGGGTTTAATCATAGCTGAACGTCTTGCGGTATGCCTGCGCCACTGTTTTTCAAACCAGTCTGATCTGGTCTGTGTCTGCGCGGCAGCGAGTGTATGTTTGTGAGAAATAGAGAGAAAGGGGGCTGTAGTATGCATCAGATGCCACAGGGTCACTGTAGGCTACTCTTTTAACCCCAATGTTCAGAATCCCATGGCCTATACACACCCAAAAATAGAAATTCTGTCATCGTTTACTTACCCTCATGTTGCTTTAAAACCCGTATGAGTATTCAGTTGTAGATATTTGATAAATGATGGTAAGTTGACGGTACCCATTGAGTCCCATCCATAGTAGGAAAAACAAATACTGTGGAAGTCAGTTGGTACCGTCAACTGTATGCTTACCATCATTTATCAAAAATATCTTCTTTTGTGTTCAACAGACTACTCATGCCGGTTTAAAACAACATGAGGTTGAGTCAACAATGACAGAATTCCATTTTTGGGGAACTATACCTTTTACTCCGCCATCAAAAAAATTCAGAAACTGTGTTAAGTACAGCAGCGCATGCAGGCATCTCATTGAGGGATGTGGCAGATGTTTGGAAAGTGAAGAATGGATTGATGTGGTTCTGAGGTAAGGGTATGGACTCGAGGAAGAAATCAAGAGAAAGGAATGAAAAAACTATGGGACTAAATGTGATTCAGTACGCTCAAGGTCTGCTAATCCCGGGACATTCTGTGCCTTGGTGGATTTTTTTGCTTCCATTGATGGAGTGCCGAAAGGGAACTTCGAAAAATGGGTGGTACAGGCAGATGAGGCCACAGATATCCACTTGTTTAGTCTGACGTCATGACGTCCTGGTCCAACCGATCTCAAATGCCATAGGGAATGCTAAACTACCAAAACCCACTGATCCCAATGTTTATCTCCATAACAAAACCCGAGATGGCCAGACATGGACTCGTGGACATGGATTTTTTAGAAATTATTATTATATTTCTTATAAAAGTTTGATAATAAGCATTGGTCTACTGTACACTGAAGTGCAGGCAAGCTACAGTCTTCATGTATTGTGAGATTTATATGATTTAATATACTGAGGTTGCTTACTGGTAATGAGAACATCATGCCCCAAAAACCTGTGTTGCTCAGAGATTCCTGACGTAATAGATACTTAAAAAAGGAAAGTTTACATAAGGTATCAACTTTCTGTATCACCTGTTTTTAAGAGTACAAATGAGACATCATTGATGACATACAGCCTTGTCATACAATACAGTCATACACTATACTGTGTGCTGGGTATAGTATGTACAGTTTAATAATAATAATTTATTCTTAGATGAGAGGATTGTGATGAGAAATGTTTAAGTTCATGTTGAATTCTCCCAATATGAGACGGTTTCTTCTTAAAGTTTAGAGAAGACAAATTTATTCTTTTTTACAGCACTTTTACTTTGTAGCAAGATGTCAATGTTTAATTAAAATACTGCCAGCCTTGCTAAAAATGAGCAGCGTAATCCTGTGAGAAATCCTTAAAGGAAAACACCACTTTTTTTCAATATTTTACTGTTCTTACCTCAAATTAGACAAATTAATACATACCTATCTTTTTTCAATGTGTGAACTTAATCTTTGTACAGCGCCTCGTTAATGTGTTAGCATTTAGCCTAGCCCCATTCATTCCTAAGGCTCCAAACAGGGATGAATTTAGAATCCACCAAACACTTCCATGTTTTCCCTATTTAAAGAACGTTACTTGAGTAGTTACACGAGTAAGTATGGTGGCACAAAATAAAACTTTTGTTTGGAGCCATAGGAATGAATAGGGGTTGCCTAAATGCTAACACATTCACGAGGCGCTGTACACAGATTAAAAGTGCACGCATGACGCATTGAAAAAAGATAGGTATGCATTAATTCATCTAAGTTGAGGTAAGAACATAGTGGTGTTTTCCTCTAATCTATTTTAAGGTCAACGGTTAAACTCTTAGCAAAAAGTTCTTGTAGGTGGCTTTTACTAATATCGAATTTCAATTATTATGACTTGAAGTCTGACAAGTCACAGTAACAGTAGTGAATTGAGTGTGCTATGTTAACAAACACTTGAGTAACAGAACGAAACTTTCACCCCATCAGATAAACAAAATGAACTGGAGATCCCATCGCCCACGACAAAATCGAGAGACAGAAAGAGGAGGCAACAACAGCTCATGAATCAGATCAGTGGAGTGAGGAAGGTCACGCATGGCTCGGGTCTCTCCAGCAGCTGCACTGTGGGTCGATTTGGAGTAAAAACAGATCTTGAAGACATGCTCTCAAAGGTACGGCCTAAAAAAGTGATCAATGCACAGAATCCTTTTCGAAATTCTCATATATATTTTGAAATAATTGATCCTTTCTTGCCTTGGTAGGACCTGGAGGACATCAACAAGTGGGGTTTAAACATCTTCAAAGTAGCAGAACATTCTCACCACCGCCCACTGACCTGCATCATGTATGCCATCTTTCAGGTAAGTGCTTAAAAAAATCCCACCGCACAGACTAAGAAAGCACAGGAAGGCTTTGAAATGAACTATAAATGTGTACTGTCTATAGGAGAGAGATTTAATGAAGACATTCAAGATCCCAGTGGACACCTTTGTGACGTACATGATGACCCTTGAAGACCACTACCACGCAGACGTGGCCTATCACAACAGTCTCCATGCGGCCGATGTGGCCCAGTCTACACACATCCTTCTGTCCACACCTGCGCTAGATGTAAGTCACTCTATATAGTCGACATAAGTACTTGGCTGATGCATTTTAAACACATGGTCATCGTTGTTCATGTGGCAGTAACAAATTTAAGTACTTGAAGTGGCGAAAGACCTCCTGTTATTGTAGCCCCTTTATGCAATACCGATTGTATCATAAAGCAAGTACACTTCCCACTTCTCTCATGAAGTATGAACACTTTGTTCTTCCTTTTGTTTCTCCATCTTTCATCATCATTCAAATCTTACACATTTACTGTCAATCACCGCTGTTTGGTTATAAGTGAATGAGCGCTCTTATCCCCAAATGTGCTTTGTTTAGTCTGTAGCTAATTTTCGCATGTATTCTTATAAAACATGAAAAGTTTGGTTTGTATTAGCAACATGTGTTAAATCCACAGATTGTAATATATATATATATTGTGTATTGTTTTTCAAAGGCGGTCTTTACAGACCTTGAGATTCTGGCGGCTATCTTTGCAGCAGCTATCCATGATGTGGACCACCCAGGGGTCTCCAACCAGTTCCTTATTAATACCAGTAAGTGCAGCTCTTTTTATCCCCTCTTATGAATCCAAAATGTGGTGGTTATTGAAACTCAAACCATATGGAAGAACAAAGCATGAGCGTTACGACTCTTTCATGGTTCCTAAAAACATCTTCCCATCTCTCCCGCAGACTCAGAGCTGGCCCTCATGTACAACGACGAGTCTGTTCTTGAAAACCATCACTTAGCTGTTGGCTTCAAGCTCTTGCAGGGGGAAAACTGCGACATCTTCCAGAACCTCACCAAGAAGCAGCGTCAGAGCCTCCGAAAAATGGTCATTGACATGGTAGGTGGAAGTCTTTTGCTTTGTAGGTGTATAGTATGATCGACTTACAGTACTCTTTACAGTTATACTTTAGATTAAAGTTCCATCTGTGTTAATAGGTACTAGCAACAGACATGTCTAAGCACATGAGCTTACTGGCTGATCTGAAGACGATGGTTGAGACGAAGAAGGTAACCAGCTCGGGAGTATTGCTACTTGACAACTTTACAGATAGGATACAGGTAAGTCCTAAATCCGAAACTCGTTTGTGTCCCCTGTACTTGTGCCTAAATAACCTTCAATGTCCTGTCTCGCAATGTCCACAGGTCTTACGCAATATGGTTCACTGTGCCGATCTCAGCAATCCAACCAAATCCTTAGATCTGTACCGTCAATGGACAGACCGCATTATGGAAGAGTTCTTCCACCAAGGTGACAGGGAAAGAGAGCGAGGGATGGAGATCAGCCCCATGTGTGACAAACATACCGCTTCAGTAGCAAAGTCTCAGGTGAGTCCAAAAAGTTGTCGCCATATCATGAAGAAGACAACTGAAGAGATCCTTATTGTGTCATGTCATCTAATGATGTGTTTGTTTGACTTTTAGGTTGGTTTCATCGACTACATTGTGCACCCGTTGTGGGAGACATGGGCCGACCTTGTGGATCCAGATGCACAGGATATCCTAGACACTTTAGAGGAGAACAGAAACTGGTACCACAGTATGATACCACAAAGTCCCTCCCCACCCTTTTATGAGACAGGAACTGATGGTGGAGACAAGTTTCAATTTGAGCTGGACGTTGAAGAAGGAGTAAAGGAGGATACTGAGAGACTCCTAGAGAAAGACTGCGTAGAGATATGCACACATTCTCCATCTACTGAGACGTAGCAATGACTTCTTGTCGGCCATTTTTGGTCAAGTGAAGAGATATATTCATCCTGATTGAAAATCCCACCGAGGAACACTGTGTCTTGGGACTCTGCCATTGTTACAGAGCCCAAAAGAGGAAAGAACATCCTCTGGAAACAAAGTTGGAATTTGCAGGAATCCATTCAAGTTGGACATTGGACAGTTGTGCCGAAAGTGCCCATCTGAATGTACAAGGAGTGCCATAAGATGGAATGCCATAATCTGAATGTTGGATTGGGTTTCTGTGGAGAAATACTGACTCTCTCATAAGAGAGGTTTTTACTACAATTTTAAAATGACTTTGTGTACTTTTTTGTACTTTTGTGTATTGTGACACGTACAACTACACTTTCAAACACGTCAAATAAGACTTATCATGCTGAAAGGAAAAAGCGTGGACATCCCAGGCGTGTTTTGGGAATGCAGTCTTCCAACGTTTTGGACGAATAATAATAACCTTTGTACTTTGCTACAAACAGTTTCACTTTTTAAAGCTATTATAATTCTTCTTTTTGGCACAGCTAATGTGCTGTTTTATGTTGTTTTAATTAAATTGGATCCAAAGAGTCCAGAGTTTTTGTGGTGACCACTAAACAAATGTTCTGCGTATAATTCAAGTTAAGCTCCATTGACAGTGATATATAAACTCAATTTTTCCTCAAAAAAAAAAAAAAATGGTAAGGTAATGTTTTTGGTAAGGTTTTTACAATAGAATTGTATAGGGCAAGGCACAGAAGAAATTAGGCAAACCTAAGGAATTCCTTCTGTATTGTTTTGACTGTAAATTTACGGCCATGACAATGCTATACATGCTTTACTGTACCCACAACTTTAGCTTATAAACAAACCTGAGTCGACTACCAAGTAATGGGAAAATAATTTTCTACTAATATAGTCTAAAAAAAAAACTGTTGATCAAGCTTCTACTGAATTGCATTTCTTTAAACCACTTTAATATGAGATAAACACCCAAACACATAATAACAATATTTCAAAGATTTATAACTAGTTGTTGTTTCTTATAAATATTAAAGAATTACCACTTTTTGTTGCTTAATGTTATTTGGATAAAGTCATGTAAAACTGACATCATAAGAGCAAATAATTTCCCTATATATTTGTCATTCTTTCATATCCTATTTTCTAGAATTTAACCTTTTAATTTTTACAGAACATGGCCAGCAATAAGCCTCAATTACACAACCATTGATGTCAAACAATGTGGTTCCTCATGTTGTTTGTTCTTGCTGGTCAGGAACGGGATGTGGTTCATGTGTGTCACTCAGGCTGAGATTAGCTTTAAAATCTCAATAAGCATCTTTCTCTCTTTCGCAACAACATGCACACTCTTTGCTTTTGGTTACCCTTTGTGTCAGTTTATTTTATTTCTCTCACCTTGAACTGAGGACTTTTAGTCTGAGAATCCTGTTTACAATTCACCGCACTTTGATGGCTTTTATTATGTAATTTGCCCCCAATTCTAATGAATGGTTATGATATGGATTTACGACGTTGTCTTTTTTACTCAACTTAATATTGTTGAATCGATGATGAACATGCACACTGCACTGTTTTTCCTTATTATATTTATTACAAATAATTTTAGTATTAAACTTAATGTAAAGTGTTGTACATTTCTTACCAAAAGAAGGAGATTAAGCTTAAAATAAATGAAAATATTGCTTTCAGTTTTTGTTTAACAGTGGCTGTTATTTTTTGGATATCATAACCATAAATGATCAGATACAGTAGATTTGTGTACAGTAGATTTTGTACAGTACAGAATTAAACAGCTTATAATAAGATAGAAAGTTATTGAACCAAAAAGGAAAATAATAAACTACAGCATGTCATCAAGATGTATCTTATTAGTTAACATACAGTTTTATAGGATTTAATTTTTTTAAATCTGTTTATTGAACCTTTACAAAAATAACAGGATACAGATACAGGAGAATCAGGGAAAAAAATCCCCCCCCCAAAAGAGCAAAAAAAAGGAAAATAGAAAACTATATTAGTGTATATTTAACAGATGAATGAATAAATAATAATAAAATAAATAAATGAATAAAACACTCAATACATATTGAAAAACAATAAACATCAAAGCAAATATATAATTTGCAATCTTATGTTTCTAGTTATTTAAGTTATGCAAAACTTAAAACAAATGACAAGCAATCATATTAATGCTACTTAGATCAAAGCGATGGAAAATGTCGCTGCCGTGGCCACCTATCAGAGAGATCATATTGACGTAACAGCTGCCATCACCCAGATGCACAAACCACTGAACCGTTTACTGCACAGCCAAGTTTATTAGGTAACCTTTATGATGAATATAACCAGTAATGACGACGTTCAGTTACAGTACGTTGAACTATTTGTTTGCGCAGGTTGAAGAGTTACTGTAAAGCTATTGCCTATTTTATTATTATAAGCTTAGCTGTTAATACAATAAATTGTTAAAAGTAAAAGTTGGATCATAAGTTGGTAAAAATTATAAGTTTCTTCAACTTAAATTTAAAATTAAAATTTTAAGTAAAAATGTTTAAATATTTTAGGTGTTACCAATTAAAGAAATTGTAAAACTTTTTTTCAACTTAAAAATTTATATTTGTAAAACTAATTTTTTTAGGTGTTACCAAGTAGTTTTTAAGTGAAGCAGCTTTTACTTTTTACAGCTTCCTAATATACAAGCATGAAATTTTGTGAAATATTTTTGGTTGTGCTGTAATCATGTAACATAACTGATTGTCCAAAAAGGAGACAAAAAAGGGGTCTATCAAAGAGTGCAAAGTAAAACATGGGACATGCTATTTAGGGTCCATCTCAAAAAGTGGCCTGTTTACCAAACATGCAGTGACACTTGGGTTAACTTTTTCCATGGTGGTCATGGGAATTTGGGGATTTTTTGGAAGAACCTCGCAGCAAAGTTAGTTTGACGTCAAAGAATTTGTTGTTTTAAGGAGCAGCGCGTGGAAACCCAATATACAATATGAGGGCCGCTGGAGGTTTTCTTTGGGCTCTGGGGTCCAGAGAAGGAAGTAATCAAGCCACCACATAGCAAAAACAAGTTTTCGCTTTCCCTTCACAGAAACGGCCCAACTTCCTGCTAGTTGTATTCGTTGGTCATGCACTTTAGATGAGGGTCGAGCGACAGGTAGCATATCTGATGCTGGCTTCACAGAACTCAATGAAGGAGAACAAAACAACAGGCTTGTTGACACAGAAGAAGGCATTAAGTTCCTGAGGGCAGACAGGATGCTAACTGATTAAACCTAATAGGTTTATGGTTATTGTCTTTGATCTCTTAAATATTGCTAACATAAATCTAAGTTCAATGTGCGGCTTTTCTAAAGGCAAACATAATTTATTACATGGTTTACAATTTCATTAGCAATCTCTAATCATGCATGCATTTTTCTATAGAACAGTGTAAATTATATATAGATTTAGATGTACATGTAATGAAGTCTTTAACACGTTTTCTTGTGACAATTCTGCACAATTTTTTTTTTTTTACGTTGGTGGAAAAAAGCATACGGGTGTGCGTGGGTAGGCGTAGCCTGTGGTAGACAACTGTAGTAGTTTACAAGTACATCAGTCTCTTTTTCGAGGAAATCTCTTTACAGATCTGCTCTCTTCCCTAGTATGACAAGCAGTAAATATCAAACTTTCTGCTAAGCATAAAAAGTTATATGCTGTCTAACGCATTATATATTTCCAAACTGCTAAACATAATGTTATTTTCATAACGTTAAAAGGCTTTATATATATATTTTTCTTGTATTTAAGGCAGACTGCATATATAAAACGATATTATATACGGACATCTTAGTCAACGGGAATTTACTGTTACTGTTCAGCTAGTTTCCATCTGTTGTTGAAATAGTTCTTAAATAAAGATCAAGATATTTGGCTCCTGTCCTCTTGTTGCTTTGAATGGCACCTATGACACAAACAGCTTCAGGTATCCATGGCACCATGATTAAACCACATTAATATTGTTATCTGAAGACATTTTTATTGTTCTGTAAAAACAAAGATTTGACTTTTGATACATTTTAGACTTTAATGCAGCATTTTCTTCTTGTTCTTATAGTGAGAATGCATGAAATGACATACATGAAATGCATGAAAACGGATTTTGACACGGCAGCTAAACATTACAGAAATGTTATCACTACATACAGGCAATGTTTGATAACATTTCCGAAGAATTGTTATCTTTAAAAAGTGGCAGCAGATGAAAGCTGATTCATTATTCAAGATAATAAGAATATAAAAACACACACATAATCAGAAGGGAAAGTTCAACACATGGATCACGTAGACAATAAGTTACTCTATAAATCATAATTACCTTCATACAGGTATGATATGTGGCGCTCTTTAAAACTATAGCCTTACCGAGAATGAGTACTAGGAATGTTAAAATGAATAAGGAGTCATGCTGAACTGATGGTTTTGTGTTATTGTATCCAGTAACAAATGACCCACAAAGACACAGTAATCTAATCGGTTGTGTTTTGATAAATAAATTCCCAGGAAATTTGTTTTGATAAAGTGCAGACTATATTAGCATATAGCATGTGGTATTAAAGACTAAAGATCAATAAAATAGTCCAAAGTTGTCATCTTTATTCCTCATGAATACCCAAAGACTCCTCTCACTGCTGGTGTTTTTTATATTAAGTTCAATGCAACTGTGTTTGTACTGTACTGTGCAACAGTTATTTGCTATGTCTTCCATACTGTCCTTACGAAAATTAGCCATGGTTTAACCACAAAAAACATGGTTACTGTAGTAAAACCATGGTAACCACAAAATTATAATGGTTTTGACAACCACACTGCAAAAATGGCTTTCTTACTGAGTATTTTTGTCTTGTTTTCAGTACAAATATAAAAAAATCTTGAATTAAGATGCATTTTTCACGAGCTAAATGATCTAAGAAAAAAGATCTAGTTTTTAGACAAAAAATAACATTTAAGTAAATTTGTGCATGAAAAAGCATGTTTTAAGCACAAATTCACCTAAATTGTATATTTTTGGTCTAAAAACTAGATTTATTTTCTTGGTCCATTTTGCTCATCAAGAAAATGCATCCTAGAATTTATAGATATTTGTACTGAAAACAAGACAAAAATGCTAAGTAAGAAAGTATTTTTTTGCAGTGCATGGTTTTCAAAAACCATAGTTAAACCATGGTAAGTGTAGTAAACCATAGTTTCACTAATAGTAATCAATACACCAAAAAAAAAGGTTACTACACTTTTACCACAATAAAAAAATGGTTAATTTTCGTAAGTGGTACTCCTCTGAAACATTTTTTGTCCATTTACATTGCTGTCAAATGATTAGTGTTAATGCCAGCTTATAAACAACAATTTAGTTTTTTGTTGTCTTTGTTCATCTGAATTTGTCCAAAGAAGTTTTATTTGCATTCTGTGAAAACATAAACTGTGATTTACATGAACCATGGTTTTACTACAGTTTAAACCAAAAAAGCATGGTTACGGTAGTAAAACCATGGTAACCACAAAATAACCATGGTTATGGCACCCATGGTTTTCAGAAACCATAGTTAAACCATGGTTAGTGTAGTAAAACCATGTTTTTTGCGGATAGTAATCAATACACCAAAAAAACATGGTTACTGGTTGACTTTGAAAAAAAACTACTTCAAACTAAAATTTCAGGTCGAGGTATATCTCATCAATGTAGTTCACTGAAATGTCCCTAATAAAATGAAATGTTGTGGTGTATGTTATGATTGTCTTATGTTGTCACAACTGTATCTATTTTCCTTGACATACAACTTGTTTTGAAGAAAATGCTTGATGGTACCTACCTTCACAGAAACTGACTTTCAAAAATCAAAACCCTCTGGGAAATGATGTCTTCAAGTGTGACAAAATACCCTGAGACTTTTTACTGTTATGACTAACGTTACTTGATCTGGATTTTATTAACGACGCAAACACGTTTTTTTGTGTAAAACCGCTAGGAGGTGCTCTATAAAATGCATGAGCATTTCTCTCAGGGTTAGTAGCACGGAACATCAGAACCCGTTTGCCCGTTGTCTCTTTCGCGAATGAACGGATCCTACTACGGCGATGGCTTGGGTCATGAATATTAATTACGTTACGTGACGTCAACCAAGTAGACCTTCCTGATTGGCCGAAACGGTGACGTTAGGCGCTGCTGACGTTTAGATAAGCGAGTTCTATTTTAATAAATTGTTACTCATATTTTGAAACGTTTTTATTATTACAATGTGACTGCAAATATGGAAATACAATAAATAAAATAATTCTTATACGTTGAAATGCTTATGAATATGAATTAGGTTAGCGTCAGCTCTGTTGGCTAGGCAACGTCACCATGACCTTATTAATTTTCATGAGCCAAGCCTTCTCCATAGTGCGGTTCGTATTTTCGCGACCCTCCCACACTTTCATTCACCGTTCATCGGTTGTCCTCAGCTCAGCATCCCTTCTGTGATGATGGCGTGTGTGGATGTTGCTTGATGCGGCGATGCCCGGGGCCTAACCAACCGGTTACCGGGAAACCAAACAGACGAGGACGCGCGTATTGGGCATTATGCACCTGTCCTCTACCAACCGGTTACCGGATCACCGCTGTATCTCATGTCACGCTCTTTACTCGGTTGAAACCGAGGAATGAAGTGCTGCAACCATGATGCAAGGTAAAAATGCATTTAGGCCCATGTTCACCGCTGTCTGGTAAAATCTAACTGTGATACAATTGCAAAACATGTAAAATATTAACGTTACATAGCGTTATTTACCTGGCTATGCATGACGTCCAAATGCAGCGTGTGCTTGTTTTTCTGTCTGTCAAGTGTATTACGTGTAAGTTATCACGTTGTGTAACCGGCGTGCATCATGAAACTGGATATGTGGATTTGCATTTGCAGTGACACAAATATAGCCTAATAGGACATTTCAATTGGGTTACCCACGGGGAAGGTATATGCAGCCCCTGTTTAAATCTACCATCAGGATGTGTGTGATCTGTCTTTCACTGTCTCACCCTTTTTTTAGACCATTTAATTTCTGAGATTTATTAAATCTCATTTATCACAGCATTCATGTTATTGTAGTTGTTTCTGAAAATAAGATACAAGTGATTTCGTGTCCTCGTGTGTGTTCGTAGTAGCTGACTTTTAGCCAAGGGTTAATAAGAAATATTAGCTTTTGCCTAGAGGTCTTCTAGACTTAGGGCATGATGGGTACACACACACACACACACACACACACACACACACACACACACACACACACACACACACACACACACACACACACACACACACACACACACACACAAAAACAAACACACATTGTTTTACACTGGTACTGAGACCCAGAAGCACTGCAACCATGCCAATATCTCCAGGCTATAAATTGTCATGCCGTTAATAATATTCACCATATTGACATTTCTTAGTTTCCTTAAGGTTAATAACCTTAAGGAAACTAAGAAATAAAAAATTACATGTTTTGCAATTGTATCACAGTTAAATAATGACAGATTTTTCATTTTTGGGGTGAACTATAACCGTTATAGTTCACCCCAAAAATGAAAAATCTGTCATTATTTACTCACCCTCACGTTATTACAAACCTGTATAATTTCTTTGTTTCGCTGAACACGAAGGAAGAAATTTTGTAATTAACCAGGAAACACAACACAATTGATTTCCATAGTAGGGGAAAAAAATACTATGGAAGTCAATGGTGCTCAAAAATGATTTGGTTACAAACATTGCTCAAAATATCTTCCTTTGTGTTGAACAGAACAAAGAAATATATACATGATGACAGAATTTTCATTTTTGGGTGAACTATCCCTTTAAGGTGTTGTTTCTGCAAATCTGTAGACCGATAGATTGAAAACTATATTATATAGTGTTTTTCGGTTGACATTCTTTCACTAACACATGACATTCTAGGAGATATTTAATTTGGTTCACTCAGAATGGGGGCTGAAAAACATTTAGCACATTTCAGGTTTTTGCATTTCGTAGTTGCAGATGTTGAAATAGTTATGTAAACTTAACTTTTGCTTTTAGAGATGTTTCTCATACTACAATATATTTAATTTTGAATGGTTTTGATTTATCGAAAGGTATATTTATTTAAATTATTATTATTTAGACATCCATTTATTGTGACCTCATGTAATATAGGATTTTCTGTCATGTGTCTTAAATAAATTCTTGTAAAACTGTATATAATTTTTTTGTTATTATTTGTTTCTTAAACATGACTTTAAACAGGATTGAAAAAGCGTACTCGAAAGGCCTTCGGGATACGGAAGAAAGAAAAGGACACTGACTCCACGTAAGTAAGAACAGTCATGAAAACCACCTCGTACGGGTCACTTCACATGTCATTCAGGTATTCTTGGCCAGAATAGGCGGCAGTGGACAATTATTTAATGCTAACAACACTACATAACTTGTCCACTTGACAAAATTACACACCAACATGGGTCCTGATTGTTATGCGTTGACATGCTGTTTGTACGATGTAGATTTGTATAGGGTGATACCATATTTAGGGTTGGAAGCCACATGGTAATATATTTTTTACACAATTGTTCAACGATGACATTTCTGAATCCACATTGCTAAACATGTAGTCTGATTCTATTCCCAATGTGTTTCTTAGTAGCTGGTTCATTGGATTGCACTATGCTATGTCTGTACGCTCTTAGAAATAAAGGTACAAAAGCTGTCACTAAGGGTGTATATTAGTACCTCAAAGATAAATACTGGTACCTAAAAGGTACATATCTGTACTTTAGTGGGCTAAGATATCCGCTGCAAGGATTCACTGTATACAGTCTAGGATGACACCGTAAGATATTTAAAACTTATACGAAACTATTATGTATGGTAAAAGTTAAGTTTATGATTAAATAATCAGAAACATTTTTTTTTCTTTTCCAGGGGATCACCAGACAAAGAAAAATCTGTAAGTACAAGCAAATGTCTACAAAGCTATGTCTACAACCTTACTTTAAGTGTTGTAGTATAGTAATGTTTCATTTTAATAGCTTGTACACTAGTTCATCACATTTTTTTATCCGCAGAAAAAAGCCAATGGTGCACCCAACGGTTTCTATGGTGAGATCGACTGGGATCGATATGTAAGGAAATCTTTATTAATGCTGATTTTACCTAACACCTTAATTGCTAATGTGAATGTTATGCTTAATTTATTTGTTTTTTACATAACAGAACTCACCTGATGTGGATGATGAGGGTTACAGTGTTAAACCCGGAGAACAAGGGGGAAATATCCTTTTTAATCTTTAAATCTGTCTAAAATGTTTCTCATCTGCTCTTTAATTGTGACCCTGCCTGTGAAAACCCAGCTAAAGTCAATTTTTGTAATTTCTTTGTAATCAACATAAAATCGTCATATTAAAGATTCACAAGTTCGCATTAACATGTAATGAATAGGGTAACTAAACATATTTGGCGTGCTTGTCCAAGGGGAGGACTCCGAGCTCACAATATTAGTCGAAATAAACTGATGCATGTTGCAAAAAACAATGGGGACGGAGGTGGGGGACAGCTATATATAGAGATCTTTTTGCACTGATTGGTTGGATTACATGACCATGCGCCTCTTAAACTTAGTTAAGTAAACTTCCTTTGAAATCATAATAAAACTGAATAGTTGAAATCAAACTTTGATGCTTGTTATCTTTTAGCCTGGTTTTTACAGATAAGGTCACAATTTATTAAAGAAATATCAAAGTTTAAGTATAATATTGTTAGAACACAATCATGCTTTAATAGTTTCTATAACTGCTTTTGTTAAAGGAGGGGTGCACTATTTTTGAAAAACGCTTTGGAAAAGGGAGTTGGGCCGAGTACCAAAACACACTTGTAGCCAATCAGCAGTAAGGGGCGTGCCTACTAAATGACACGGAGGATAGAGCGCTCAGTTCTATCAAACCTCTTAGGGGTTTAAGCAAATACTGTTGAAAAAATTGAGTCAAGTTAGGACACTTAAGGGGGTCGCACACCAGACGCGCAGCATCAAGTCACGTCTAGGACAACTCGGAGGTATCGTACACCGAAAGTGCACATTAAATAGCGTGAGCTTAGTCAGATAGCACTTACTTCAAAATGCAAAATATACGTAAGGAGCCAATGTTAATCGTTAATGATTTGGGACAAATATGATGTTATAATGTTAAACTATGTGAGTGTGCGTATACTCATAGAAAACAATATGTTCGTTTTTTTTAGAACGGCGCAGCGCTGAGCTGCACGTCTGGTGTGCAACCCCCTTTACTTGTGCTATGCAAGTTTTTGAGCCTGCAGCTTGTTTATGCAATCTATGTCTCCTGCAAAATTCGACCTCCGCTTCTTACCCTTGTGTCGGGCGTTTAACGTCGCCTTCCGTGTGAAACGGAGCAGAACCATTAAAACATGCAGTACTATCAAAACACATTCGACCTGGATTCCCATAGTGATGCAAATTGCTTGGGTTGCGTATATATGGAGCAGGTCTATCAAAAGAAGGTTCAGATTCTTTTGGGGTAGGGGCGTGTTTGTTCAGGTGATTTCAAATGTCAACATTGGTTTCAGGCTTACGGATATTAAGTAGTGCTTTTCTCAATCCTTGTAATGTGTTTTGATATACTAAAACTCTTTTTTTGTGTCATATGATTATTGCTTTTTCTTATGCAAATCCTTGTATCTCTCAAGGGCACACACTGTTTTGCATCAGTAGATAATGACTGTAATGAAAGAGTCATGAAATGTATTTTGCTGGCTGATCTTGCATACCATCCTGCTACTGTATTTTGCTTTCTTATTTCCTACCTTTATATTGAGCTGATTGATTTGTAAAGTAGAGTTTTGTGTTTTGGAGGAAAATGTCTTTCAATTCAACTCGTTGCAATTATACTAGTGTTCTTCAAGGTGATTGTCAGGGCACGGCTATGCGATTTGCTATGTTTTTGGATGTTTTTTGGATGTTGCAAGGGTCTGGATTGGATCAGCCATGGACCGTTGGCTAAATGTCTGATGCATACGCCAGTAACGCCACACTTAACTGGAAACACTTCAGCAGCTTCACAGTCATCCCCTGATTGGTTGAATTATACAGGATTTGTCTGATCGAAGTATGGAGGTTCATGGCATATAGTCTTTAATAAAACATCCAAAAGATTTGCTTGAAGCAGTCGGTGGAATATAAAATATATATGTTTGCCATTGTTGTTATAAACTTAATTGAAGACTTTATAGATGTTTGTGAATGATGGATTTTGCACAATGCGAAACTTGATTGGTTGCTTTACATGTCAGTCATATAAACACTTGGGCGGTCCTTGGCTATTCTTGTCTTAAAATAACTGTGGTTTCAACCATGGTTCCCAGACATTCAATAGGAAGAGGCGAGACTAGGGTCTGGATGTCACTAAAGCATTGATCTCTAGATATTTTTATTGAATATTATGGGATTTTGTGTCTATTATTATCTGCCGGTGAATGTATTTGAATATAAAAGCACATCTCAATTTGAGGTATCAGTTGTGTCTCCACAATACCACAATGAGAGATTACGGGTGAATATTAGAGGTTTCAAAATCATCTTTACCCTGTTAGTCTACTTTCATTTGTAATTATCTTCCTTAATGAGACTCACCACCTCCAACGGTCAAAACATACTGCTCCTCCAGCGAGTCAGAAGGTGAGGAGGAACATGGGAAGAAATTTAAGATCAAGATCAAGCCACTGACGGCAAACAGTGGTAACTGCACAGTGTCCACTATGGATGAGCTGAAGGCCTCTGTTGGGACCCTGGCGATATCTCCTTCTCCTCTGGTAAGACTCTTAAAATGATCAAGCTGTGAGGCGGTAATGCGCACAAGAGTTAGTGTTTCAAGTGTCAAATCTGAGTTGATTTCCTCTGCTCTTCTGTTTGTTTCCTCGTACAGAGGAAGAGTCCGGTAAGTGATGTGGTTGTTGTACTCTGTTGTGACCTCTTCACCCTTGAATTCATTTGCCATCCATCTCATCAGTCTGTGCTTCTGCAGAAAACATTTAATGCGTGTGTGATATCTTCGCAATAATATAAAGCTTTTGCCTGGTCATAGTGGTGAGCTTAGAGCTGGGTTTGAATAATAGTTGGCAAGGACTTATTTAATTTTTACTGTCAGGCAGTTAATCTCACATTTTACTGAAATATACATCTTAAGTGTTTAAAACTGAGTCAATTAAATGTGTAGCTATTGCATGTGTGTAGGTATATTATAAACACTTCATCATTTCTACCCATCTTTATCTCTTTTTTAAAATCACACACAATTGTGATTGGCCAAGCCTTGGTTTTAATATTTTAGCATATTACATTCATTGTAGTTTGTATGTGGGCAGGATAACAGTAGTGTCATCTAGTGGGCATCTTTATGTGTGGAGTCAACATGGTTGCATGATTGATGCTGATTGTAGCATTAGTGACCAGTGATACTTTTTCCTTCAAAAGGTTTGGTATTTACTTACTTAAAGGGGACATATCATGAAAATCTGACTTTTTTCATGTTTAAATGCTATAATTGGTTCCCAGTGTTTCTATCAACCTAGAAAATGTGGAAAAGAACAACCCAGTAACTTAGTTTTGTTAAAGCACTCTCTGTAAGCATATATTGAAATTCGGCTCCCCCTGTGATGTCAGAAGGGGATAATACTGCCCATTAATCTGCACTATCCAACCAAGCCACTGCCATTTAGTGCAGAGTTCAACTCATTTGCATTTAAAAGGACACACCAAAAACGGCACATTTTTGCTTACATTTACAAAGTGGCAATTTTAACATGCTATAATAAATTATCTATATGGTATTTTGAGCTAGAACTTCACCTATGTACTCTGGGGACACCAAAGATTTATTTGACATCTTAAAAATGTCTTGTGAAATGTCCCCTTTAATCATTTTTAATATGACTGATTTCTGACCTGCTCCCTGACCAGGTTTCTTTCTTCCTTTTTGCTGATCACAGAGGAGAAGTCCAGTAAGTACAGTTTTTAAGGCTTATTGTGCATTTGTCCATACTGGCATGATATCATCTGTTGCAATTACTGGATATTTATTAGTAGTAAATTAATCAGCTACAATAATGAATGTGATACAGAAATATCATAATAATATCATTCTTCCAGAATTGTAAAATACAGATAAATTACTTCTTTTTTTGTTTTTATAATAAGTGTATTTTGTGGTTGTTGGTTTAGATGATGTAAGGAATAATTGACTACGGGCCGTTGAATTATTAGAAAAATAATGCACACCCGAGGTGGTGATGCAAAACGGAGTGGTTGTTACACCTCAGGTGTGCATTATTTTTCAATAATTCAACGGCCCATAGTCAATTATTTTGCTTATACTACGGTTACCACACCTCAACCCATCGATCACATGATATATTTACAGGGATTCATCCGGTTTTTGTACTTAAATTGCTATTGTGAGTAGGACTTTTTCTTCCGCGTCTCATCCAGCAGCTTTTTTCCTTGTTCCAAAACGTCACTTTAAAGCTGGCAATGGAGGCCATTGATGGTATTGAGAGAGAGAGAGAGAGAGAGAGACCTGCCTGGAACTACGTTTGCCGTGCGTTTTTCACAGAAAATAATTGCACACCTCAGAACGTTCATCAGCCAATCAGATTTATGCATTAAACAGACCCGGAGTATAAGTTTTGTTATTGCATGTGCGATGGAACGCGACTCATTGGGATAATGGTTCACTGTGTGTTACAGCTGTGCTGACAGCTCATAGATCAAGGGACAGGGTTTCCCGGACAGGGTTTAGATTAATCCAGGACTAGGCCTTAGTTACAAGGGCGTAGGTTTGATTCTGGCATTGGTGGGGACATAAACAGTTTTTGCAATGCGACCATTTTATTTATCACCGTTTACTTGACATAAACAGACAGACAACTCAGTATGCACTTTACTCAGTGACATCTGACTCGCCACCCCCGGTGCCATCCCAAATTGAATGTACTATAATAAACAATAACAATTCGTTATGTCCTAGAGCCTAATAAACAGTAACTGTTTAAGTCTTTGTCAAAAAAAAGAAAATCACATTGTAACATATATGAATCCATATTTACTTTATAACAATGAAGAATATGCAATTAATATTTAATTCTTAATGTAATTTTGCCAAAAAAATCCCAATGTTGAAGTTGGTATGTATATCATGCTGTTTCCTGTTTTTACCATGTTGGGGTTATTTTCTTTCATGGATTAGGGACCCCCTAAATAACCTTGCTACCCCATTTATAAAAGGTTGACAAAAGTTTGCAACTCCTCAGGTTAACATGGGATTGTCGTGTATTGTTGAAAACACTGTCCTTGAATCATTATGTGACACAACTTGTTCCGTATTTTGTGCATGAAACAGTTACAGTGGGTATAATAATACTTTCTTCCTCACTTACCTGTAGCCCGAATAATCACGCGCGTCTTGTTGAGTGAACTTTGGCGCGTTGTACAAAGTGAAACCATCCTATCACACGTAGCGAGTAAAGACAAGTCCATAAGTGATGTAATTTAAAGCGGCGGGACTCAAGAAATGCTAATCCAATCATATTAGCAATGTGAGTAGAGAGGCGGGACTAAAGAAATGCAAAGCCAATCATATTAGCGATGTGAGTTACGGAGGCGGGCATTGCAGAGAACGAAAGCTGTTAACCGTTTGTGTACCACATAGAGCGTCATTTTTACAGAACGGGATTGCAAAAGATTTTTAATCTCATTTAAATGATTCCTGAAAAAATATATAATTAAAAAAGTAAAGTAAAAAATATAAAACACAAGAATAAGACGGACATTAGTGGTTATGTATAAATACAGATTAATTTTTGGTCGAAATTATTGCTAGGGACAATTCAGTCTTCCCTGAATATTGCTAGGGACATGTCCCTAGCGTCCCACCCTAAATCTACGCCCATGCTTAGTTATATTAGGACATTTAAGTAGTTTTTATAAACATTACTGGTGTTGAGATGAATGAAACTAATGGATAACAAAGTCCAAGTGTCAAAAGACTACCATCCTCTTAAAGGAATATTCCATTTTCTTAAAAGAAAAATCCAGATAATTTACTCACCACCATGTCATCCAAAATGTTGATGTCTTTCTTTGTTCAGTCGAGAAGAAATTATGTTTTTAGAGGAAAACATTGCAGGATTTTTCTCATTTTAATGGACTTTAATAGACACCAACAATTAACACTTAACTCAACACGTAACAGTTTTTTTCAACGGAGTTTCAAAGGACTATAAACGATCCCAAACGAGGCATAAGGGTCTTATCTAGCAAAACGATTGTCATTTTTGACAATAAAAAGATCAAATATACACTTTAAAAGCAAAACTTTTCGTCTAGATCCGGTCCAGCGCGACGTAACGTAAATGCATAGTGACGTAGGGAGGTCACGTGTTACATATATAAAACGCACATTTGCGGACCATTGTAAACAATAAACTGACACAAAGACATTAATTAGTATCAGTTGACATACAACAACGTAGGAACGGTCCTCTTTCTCAACACTTGTAAACACTGGGGCGAAGTTTCGCGTTTGTCGTCTGTGACCTCTTGACGTCATGACGTATTGCGTGGGGTCACGCTGACGCATCACGACCGGATCTAGACGAGAAGTTGTGGTTTAAAAGTGTATATTTGTTATTTTTCTTGTCAAAAATGACAATCGTTTTGCTAGATAAGACCCTTATGCCTTGTTTGGGATCGATTATAGTCCTTTGAAACTTCGTTGAAAAAAACTGTTAAGTGTTGAGTTAAGTATTAATTGTTGTTGTCTATTAAAGTCCATTTAAATGCGAAAAATCCTCTAATGTTTTTCTCAAAAAACATAATTTCTTCTCGACTGAACAAAGAAAGACATCAACATTTTGGATGACATGGTGAGTAAATTATCTGGATTTTTCTTTTAAGAAAATGGAATATTCCTTTAACATTAACTGATGACGGATAAGTAATAGCTGTCATAGCAATGCATAGCTAATTATTTTTTATTGGGTTTTTGTTTTGCAGTACAGCCTGTGTGAATAAATCTCTTTTATGATAAACATTTGTTCAACCTGGTGTATATTGTAAAATAGACAGTTCTAAATCACAACTCGACATTTTGCTATTGTTCTTTGCCATTATCTGTTTGTATTTTTTTATTACAGTGCCAGATGAAAAGAAACCTTTCAAGTAAGTGTTCACACATGATTTTGTTTCCTGAGGTTGATGTTCTATACAACACATCAATCAATATGAAATGTCAAAGTCTAATTATAAATACAGAAAGTAACTCTCACTTTCTTACATATTGCAGGTGAGGAGATTGCCAGACCACGACGATCCACTCCAACACCCACGACAACCCCAGGGCCTGGTTCAGACACACCCAGGTTAGTTCTTTATGAAACTGTGGTTCTACACACTTTATTAAATTCCCAAATTAAACTTAATGACATGTTGCTAACTAGAGGCTCTTTGTGTGGTTTGATCTTTCTTGTTCTGTTTTTGTTTGGCAATGTAAGAGAAAACAGCTCAATGTTCTTCGGACCACCTTTTGAAACTAATTTCGAAGCACACAATTCAGAAGGTAAATCGTCTCATCTTGCATTGATATTAGCTCTGAAATATACTTTTTTTTCCAGGAGCGGACATGGAGATGTTTTTCTCATTCATGCTGTCCTCTTGCTTTCTTTGTTTTGTACCTTCTTTAGTGTTTATGGTTGAGCCAGAGATGTGGTGTCAGTCTAGTCCCATCTCCTCCCATGTTCTCAGCAGATCCCTCCCTACTGGAGGTACTGGACCACACGTTCACCTCACATTTTGCTCTTTCAGGTTCTGCATGTCAGTGTCAGATGTCCATTTCAAATGACAAAGTTGTCATCAATAAAAGGCAGAATGGGGATATCAAACACTAAGGCAACTACTAATTGAAGAGTGCTGTTATGCAGTAGATTACAAAGCAATACATTTAACAGTTTGCCGTAGAGGACAACTAATTATTTGTGACTTTATAAAAAAAAAATTGCAACTTGGCAATATATACATATTTACATAAACACAAGTGCACACATTTATTATGTCATCCTCTGTCCTTTAAGCTCCGCCTCCCCTTCCTCCAAAGAACATTCCTGTCACCCCACCTGGACGTAGTACCAGCTCTGTTGAATCCTCTGGTACGTTCATGCAATTTTACTTTAGTACCTTAGTAAATATCTTAACATGTATCAAATACTATAGTTGCTCTTAGCTTTGTCAGATTTTTCAGCATGCCGGTTTCTTCTTTTCAATACATTTCTGTCCATCCAGGTTATTATAGTGTGGTTCCTAGCGTCAGAGGAGACAGATCATCCTCTGTCTATCAGGATGCTCAATTATCAGACCCAGTAGGAGGGGCATCTATGCCTGACCTGGACAATGTTTTTGGTCCTGTCGAGACACCCAAATCTGGCTCAGATATGGTGCAGTGCAGTTGGGTGAGCTTCACTAAGGGCTCTCCTGCCAGACCTCCACCCCCCGATGAGCCAGCCCCTTCTCCCCCACTGTCCTCCTCCCCTGCGGACTCGCCCCCATCCACGCCCCCGTCCTCGCCCATCAACCTACCGCCTCCCTCCTCATCACCGCCCCCCATCCCACCTCCAGATTCACCTCCGCCCCTCCACCCCATCCCACCTCCAGATTCACCTCCACCTCTCCACCCCATCCCACCTCCAGATTCACCTCCACCGCCTCCACCCTCAGAATCTCCTCTGAGCCCCCTGCCCCTTCCCTCCTGCTTTCAACTCCCAGAGGCAGAGCTTTGCCATGAGTTTCCCATTACCCCTTCCAGCCCTGGGCTCCCGTTTCTACCACCAGACCACCCACCACACGGATCTTCCCCTCTCGCTCTGAGAGATGATAACAGAAGAACTCCAGAGTTGTCTGGGATGAGAGAGGAGTTTGCTATGTTTGGAACTTCTCCTAAAGACATTGCAGCAGGAGGCTTCAGAGGAACACCACCTCCACTGCCTCCTCCAACTTACAGGAGCGTAGTGGGCTCCCCAGGGCCCGGCAGTGGTAAGTTAATAGATATAATTTGAGTGTGTAATGCCTATTTACATAAAATTATTAATTTAGAAAGTTTAGAATTAATGGTTAATTTTTACCCTATTGAGGAATTTTTTACTACAGTACAGCTAATGGTAACTCTAACAGTGACCTCAGTACTGTTTTTGAAATGAAGAACCACATTCAGGTACTTCAATGACTGATATAGTACAGTAATAGCTCTTATGCTCTTAGGACGGTCTTCTCCTGCACGTGCTTGCACTCCACTATCGGCTGGCAGCCCAATCCCACCTTTACCACCAAGACCATCTTCGAGACCTAAACTTCCACCTGGAAAACCAAGTCTAGCAGAACTGGTATGATTGCATTAGTGGACTCTACACTGCTCTTGATCATTTTAGGGTTTTTAAGATATTTTTTTTTTATTCAGTATGAAGTGCCCTGTTTCCTTTCATCACATCCTCTTTCTCCACCATAAAAAAACCCAAAATATAACTTGAATGAAAATGTATTTTAAAATATAAATGTAAAATGTATAAATATACACATAATAATATCAATATAAAACCTGTTTTAAACTTTTGCTACATTTGTAAGTAAACCCTCGATCATCTTTGGTTGTGTAGTTTGGTTCCAAAACGCGATAAATGCCATTTTTCCCCCCACCAAAATCAGTATTGGATCAGGTCAGTATTAAAAAGTCAATTCTTAATTTTACAAAAAAATCCGATATCTACCGTGTTATTCTGTCATCTTTTCTCCCTTTTTCCCAAAACGCGATAAACGGCACTCCTCCTTCTCTGCAGAATTCAATAAATCCGCTCAACAAATCCCAGCGCATCATTCCACGCATTGTAAACAATAATGGTGGCGCATTGAATACACACAGAATCCTAGTTTTCCTCATCTACTTTGTATTTCGTGATTAACAAACAAACAAAATACTTTTGATGGCAAACTTATGGTGGTTTTCTGTGGAGGGGAAGAAACGTAAGCCACTCGGGCGACAGAAAAATGACGGCTGTTGCTTGTTTTCACATGATAGCATCAAGCTTCTGTCATGCTAACACATTGACCTCAAGGGATCTTATGAAAAACTTTCCATTATTTTATTCGAAGTCAACGAAAATCAAGCAGGACCAAAACATTTTATAGCTGATTACTTTCAAAAAAGTTAATTGAGGACGTCCCAAGGATGACAACAGCAATGACAGTGCTCTTAATATGAAAAAGTGTTTTGATTAATGCCAATGTTTATTTTTTAATCAGTGTATACCACTAGTCAACTAAATGAATATAACATTGCAAGAATGAATGCACATTTATATATTGATTCAATAGATTTATAGCATTTGGAAAAAAAAACTTGTCCTGGATTTATTGCATTTTGCTTAAAAAATAATCAGTTTTTATAATAAATCTTTGAAAATCAAATTATGGATTAGAATTTTTTAATGTTATTATAACCTAAAGATGCTACGTGAAAGTTTGTAACAGAAAATAGTTGTTATCATCTTGTCACTTTCTTGGTATAGAAAACACGTTTTTAACAAAATTAGTCAAAATGGATTTATTGCGTTTTGGAACCAAACTCTTCATATGTTTACTATATGCTCTTTAAACGTTAATCCTCTCTCAGTGATATGTTAAGATCATGATTTGTTTTTCCACAGGCTCGTCCCTTCAGTCCCCCCATTCACTCCTGGAGTCCTCCACCCTTTGCTCCTCTGGCCAGGGCTGAGAGCACCTCCTCCATCTCATCAGTCACATCCCTGAGCGCAGCCTCCACACCAACATTAGGCCGAGAACTCAACCTGTCTTTGTCAGGTGGGTTACAATGGAGATGTCCCACAAACTGCTTAAATCGGCTATTGCTTATTTGCTATTGAAGCATCACTATTGCTATTTCTCATACTTGGATGCTTTTTCTTAACTGTTAATACTGATGCTACATACATTTATAGTTGACATTTTTAGGGCATAAGGTCATAATAAGTTCAGTTTCAGACGTTGTGCTACCTTAAGGTAAAACTGGATTTACGTCTGCATTTCAGTATGTTCCAGAGGTCCGAGCCCCCTCACGATAGGACCACAGGACACTTTGCCAGTGGCAGCTGCATTCACAGAGACCATCAGTGCTTACTTTAAAGGAGCAGATCCCACCAAGTAAGCAGCTATCACACTAAACTGAGCTCTCATTTAAAGTCAAGGAGATCATCTACTGTTACTGCGCCACCTGTGGGGAGCTTAAGGAACTTATGTTTATTTTATTGTTTTTATTTTATTTAGTATAAAGTTTATTTTAGATAGCATATTTTTACATGCTCAAAATTGCTTTTCAAGAAAAGACTGGACAGATACATTCATACACAAAACATGGTACAAAACAATACGGTTTTGGAAATAAATTTCGTACCACTTTCTCTCTTTATTGTTTGGACAATCTCTGTTTTTATAGAGTGCCACTGGGATGACATATTTTTGTATTCTAACCTGGAAGTTATTAGGATGCTGCCCATTTATTTTTCCCATTGACTTTTGATTTATCACAAAAAATAAGCTCCGTGTTTTGTCCAACAAGTGAATCTTCACAGATTAATACAAATATTATGAATTTTGAAATGTAAATGTGTATACTAGAAATATAAAGAGCTGAATTTTGAATTTAAAATTCATAAAAGTTGTTGTTTTTTTGCAATAATCCAAAAGTGAGGAAACCATCGTCTTGCTAACATCCGGGTTTGCCTACAAAAAGACGTCGTCCCTGCAACACTCTATTGGTGCTGGTTTGTAAGCTGGTACCTAACGTGTGCAGCCTTAAAGGAAAACACCACCGTTTTTCAATATTTTACTTTGTTCTTACCTCAATTTAGACAAATTAATACATACCTATCTTTTTCAATGCTCGCACTTAATCTTTGTACAGCGTAATCTTTGTACAGCGTCAAACATGGAAGTGTTTGATGGCTTCTAAATTCATCCCTGTTTGGATCCTAAGGAATGAATGGGGCTAGGCTAAATGCTAACACATTTACGACGCGCTGTACAAAGATTAAGTGCACACACTGAAAAAAATAGGAATGTATTAGTTTGTCTAAGTTGAGGTAAGAACATTGTAAAATATTGAAAGGCGGTGGTGTTTTGATCCATACAGTCATAATCTAGGTCTGTCAACAGTGATGCAGATTTGGGCTACTGACAAAATGTACTTGTCCATGACGTTTAAATATAAGGGTATTATGTTCACAATACAGTGCTTTTTTAAATTTCGGATTACTGTTGAGCTCATAAAATGTAGATGAACCACAATAAAGGTTTTGGTTATTTTATTATCCACCATAGCTCACAGTCTGACTACATATCACGTTATTTAAAGTCTTTTTTTTTTCGCTTTATGCCAAAACTGCTATTTTTCAGTAAAAATATCAATATCTATGTTTTTTTCCTCACAACAGAGTAAATAAATAAAATATTGTTCATAATAAAGTATTGATAAAACTTTAGGAGAAACTTTTCTCATCTGTATTTAAATAAAGATTACACTTCCATCTTTCAAATTTAGTTCGTCTGATGTTCAACAGCATTGACTTTGTCCTCTGTGTGTAGGTGTTTGGTGAAAATCACTGGAGAGATGGTGCTGTCTTTTCCAGCAGGGATTACCAGACACTTCTCCAGCCATCCCAGTCCACCAGTGCTGACCTTCACCATCAGCCAGTACAATCGACTGGAGCAGGTCCTTCCCAACCCACAGCTCCTTTGCTGGTAAAATAAACACTCACAGTACTGATCAAGCTATGTTTAAAGTGAAAAACAGAAAAGTTTTTCCTTTGTGTTTGTAAAAAATTTCATGTACACACAACAATCCGGTCAAAAAGATTCATGTTACAAAGATCTGCAGACCACTAAATCCGCTGTATTACATGTGCCAGGCCAGTAGATGGCGATGTTACCTTATAAATAAACAGTACCCAGTAAACGACCCCTTCATTTGCAAATTAATCATTTTTTTAAGTGAAATTAGTGAAAAAAAGTCTACACACCCCTGTTTAAGCACCTTTAGATTTTATCACAGCATTCAATCTTAATGTGTACTTGTCAATCAGCTTCACACATCTTGACTTTGCAATATTTTGCCATTTCTCCTTGCAAAAGCATTCTAATTGGTTGGGTGTCTCCTTTGCACAGCCCTTTTCATGTCACCCCATAGATTTTTGATGGGATTTCGATCTGAACTCTGGCTGGGCCGTTCCAAAACCTTGAACTTGTTTTGCTGAAGCAATTCCTTTGTTGATTTGAGGTGTGCTTTGTGTCATTGTCATGCTGAAAGGTGAAATTTCTCATCATCTTAAGTGTTCTAGCAGAAGCCTTAAGGTTTTGGGCCAAAATTGCTATTCATTATTTTATCCACCCTGATTAAAACCCCAGTTCCAGCTGAAGAAAAGCAGCCAAAAAGTATGATGCTGTCACCTCCATGCTTTACTTTGGGACTGTGTGTTCTTTTGGTGATGTAATGTGGGTTTTATCGCAGCAAAATATATATTTTGTTATTATTATTATTCCACATGGACTTGGGATTTAGAAATATATATTTTTTATTCTATTTCTTTAAATGGACTTGATGTTGTTTTGGTTAAAAAAAATTCTCATAGCCCAAACATGAAGAATTCAGGAGATTTTTGTCACATGTAGGGAGTAACCAGTACTTGCCAGATATTGTTACAATTCTTTTAATGTTGCTAGAGGCCTCTTGGCACCCTCCCTTCCCAGTTTTTCCTTGGTTTTCTCATCAATTTTAGGTGGATACCCTGGTCTTAGTAATGTCAATGTTGTGCCATATTTTCTCCACTTGTTGATTTTTATCTATACAGTGCTCCGTGGCATAGTCAATGTCTTGGAAATGTTTTGTAACTCTCTGTTTATATATATTTTTCAACAATGGGTTCCTGTATCTGCTGAGTACTGTAGCTATATACGACCAATTGCTTTTTTTAGTCGGATGTTACCAAACTGACGTCAGAAAAAATCCTTTAGGACCAGTCACACTTCATTAATGGTTAAAATGTCATTTTGATTGATAGTATGTTGGTGATCGAGGTATGTACTAATTTATATTTAACCTGGGTCTGAATGTGATTGGTTACTTCTGAATACTGCCACAATTACTATTATAAAAGTATGTGCACAATTATGCAATCAGGTTATTGTACATTTTTTGTTCCCTGAAATGATTCCTATTGTTATTCACTTCAATCAATAGGTTGCAATTTCACAATAAAGGTGGAACAGGTTCTGACATGTTTCATCTTGGCGATTTTAACAGGGGTGTGTAGACTTTTTTTATCCACTGTATAGAGATTTTGGGCTGTTTTGTCTCTAATGTAGCATAATGATTGTGAGTTTTGCATAAGCAAGCACACATTTCTATAAAAAATGTAAAAACAAGATTTGAGCGGCCCTGTTTCACTTACACTTGTACATGTAATATAAATCCATCTTGTTTGAAATAAACTATGAAATATTCAGAAGCTCATTTGAGAAATTGTACTGTAAATGTTTGTGTCTTGCAGGGACACCACACCACCTACGGGTGACTCAAAGGAGTTTTGGGTGAACATGACGAGCTTGATGAGTCATTTGAAGAAAGTGGCTGAGCAGAGACCACAGGCCACCTATTACAATGTGGACATGCTCAAGTACCAGGTGAGCTTTAATATATAAACATTAGCAACATAAGAACTAAAGCATTGTAGCGCATGCATTTACATTAAAAAACATGTAGTCTTTGTGCATGTAATTCGTATTTGTAGAAGTATTCGAATCATATTCCTCAGATGCATCATGTCTGTAGTAGTGTGTAATATACGAGATTTATACTTATAGGTGTCAACCCAAGGGATTCAGTCAACACCACTGAATCTGGCAGTGAGTTGGCGTGGTGATGCCAGCTGCACAGACCTCAGGATAGACTATAAATACAATGCAGAGGCCATGCCTGTCCCCACACCGCTCACAAACATTCACTTCGTGGCAGCTGTGGACGGCGGCGTAAACAAACTCCAGGCCATGCTGCCACCTGCCACCTGGTAAAGATCATTGTGCACTAATCATCAAAGATCAATGTGTTTAAATGTGTACTCATGTTTCTCTGTGTTGCTTCATAAGGAATCCAGACACACAGAAAATAGCTTGGAAGGTCACCGAGCTCTCGCAGAAATCTGAAAATGGAGGTAATTGTTCTTATCAAATGATTAAGAAAAGCAAATCCTACAGCAGCTTTTCCTCTTTCTGGCATTCACACAATGTGATATCTTTGGCAGAGTGCCATGCTAGCAAATTTGATTGCTTGTGGAAATACTTTGCAAACTAAATAACCCTCGATGTTCGTTGCAGTCAAATGCCTACAGTACATAAACATTTTATGTAGATTAAAGGAATTAAACTACACTTCACATATGATTCTGTTACCGGGTTGAAAAGAGGCCAGTTACATCGGCTGGATAATACTGAGCTCAGTAGTGAACGTCTGTTCGGATGGGAAAAATGTGATTTCAAGCTTGTATTCATTCTGCAAGCTTAGCAGTTGAAACATTGCAGTTCACTGCAGAGTGCAGATATCTGCTTTCAATCAAACTGTAGTTAGCTGTAGCTTTAACCAAACTGAACCATACAGTATAGAAAATTTATTTTAAATAGTATTAAATATTATTGTTTTGCTCCAATGACAAAATATAAATGGAGACTTGCTTAACTTTTTGGACTTGATTCCGAAATGTGGTTTTATTTAGGATTTATTACCACTTTTAACAATCACAAACTCCCTCAATAAACAAATTTTTGTACAATAATTTATTCCGTTGCAGAAACGTTCATACACTGCATTTAGTTTTAGTATCTGATGCGACCCTGTTTACACCTGATATTAAAGAGATAGTTCGGCCAAAAATGATATTAAACCCATGATTTACTCACCCCCAAGCTGTCCGAGTTGCATATGTCCATCGTTTTTCAGACAAACACATTTTCGGATATTTTAGGAAATGTTTTAGATCTTTCAGTTGATTAAATGTAATGTTACGGGGTCCACGACCTTCAAGTCCAAAAAAAGTGCGTCCATCTTTTACAAAATAAATCCAAACGGCTCCAGGATGATAAACAAAGGTCTTCTGAGGGTAATCCGCGCAGTGTTGTTGTAGAAATATCCATATTTAAAACTTTATTAACGAAAATAAATACCTTCCGGTTGCGCCGCCATCTTAGTCGCGTCCGCATTCAGGATGAGAGCTTTATTTATTTTCGTTAATAAAGTTTTAAATATGGCTATTTCTACAACAACACCGCGCGGATTACCCTCAGAAGACCTTTGTTTATCATCCTGGAGCCGTCTGGATTTAATTTGTGAAGGATGGGCGCACTTTTTTTGGACTTGAAGGTCGTGGGCCCCGTAACATTACATTTAATCAACTGAAAGATCTAAAACATTTTGTAAAATATCCGAAAATGTGTTTGTCTGAAAAACGATGGACATATGCAACTCGGACAGCTTGGGGGTGAGTAAATCATGGGTTTAATATCATTTTTGGCCGAACTATCCCTTTAAAGGGGACATATCATGAAAACGCAACTTTTTTCATGTTTAAGTGCTGTAATTGGGTCCCCAGTGCTTCTATCAACCTAGAAAATGTGAAAAAGATCAACCCAGAAACTTAGTTTGGGAAACCATTTTCTGCAAGCATGTAAAAAATAGGTCATTGAAATTTGGCTCCCCTTGTGATGTCAGCAGAGGATCATACCACCCCTTAATCTGGACTGTCCAACTACGGCACTGCTATTTAGTGCAGTGATCAGCTCATTTGCATTTTAAAGACACACCCAAAAACAGCCCATTTTTGCTCACACCTACAAAGTGTCAATTTTAACATGTTATTATAAATTATTTATATTTGGCTAGAAATTCATGTGCGTACTCGGGGGACACCAAAGATTTATTTTACATCTTGTGAAATGTCCCTTTTAAGATATGTTGGTGGTCTGATCCGAACAGGTTTATTTTGTGAACACATTTCTCTAGCGTTTTGTGACTGCTCAGTTATTGCCTCTTTTGTGATTGTGTTTGTCTCACCTAAGGGGTGGGAGCTTTACTGGCTCGCTTCCAGTTAGCTGATGGTCCCAGTAAACCCTCACAGCTCTCTGTGCAGTTCAGCAGTGAGGGCAGCACCCTGTCTGGCTGTGATTTTCAACTTGTAGGGGCCGGTTACAGACTCTCCCTTGTTAAAAAAAGGTTTTCAGCAGGTATGTATGTTTAGTAACATACATTAAATTGTTTTGTTTTAAAATGCACACCATTATTGGGTTGTTTATAAAAACTACTTAAATGTCCTAATATAAATATGGCCTAGACCTGGATTAAAGGCGGGGTGCATGATTAAAAAAAACACTTTGGAGAAGGTAGTCGGTCCGAGTACCAAAACACACTTGTAGCCAATCAGCAGTAAGGGGCGTGTCTACTAACCAACTTCGTTGCCTGGGTTGCTTATGTGTGGGGCGGGTCAATCAAAAGAAGGTCCAGATTCTATTGGGGTAGGGGTGTGTTTTTTTTAGGTGATTTCAAATGTCAGCATTGGCTTTCAAAGATCATTCACCCCGCCTTTAATCTAAACCCTGTCTGGGAAACCACCCCTATATGTTTATTATGTGTTGTTATGTGTATGAAACAAAGTCTGTTTTGTTTATACTGTATATCTGATATAAAGATGTTTGCTTTTTCTTGTATTGTACAGGTAAATATTTGGCAGACAACTGACCCGAGGGCCTGCTGTGTAGACTGTGAGTGAGATATAAGGACGCTCTTTTGGCAGTTCAAATACTCTCAACTTTTTTTTATTAGGGTTCTAGAAGTACAGCACTAAAAATCTCACAAATAATGTCTGGTTTAGAAAACCGTGTGTATGTGCGTGTGTGTGTGTGTGTATGTGTGTTTGCAGGTATTTTGTGTGTATACAAAATGAGTTCAGGACAAATGCAATACATTAAGTTTTTTGCAGGGTTCTCGCAGAAGGCAGTTTCTTCACTAGTTTTCTCACTATTGCACATTCCCTTAAAACACTTTGTTTTCCGATGTGGAAACAAATTTGAATGGATCTCTTGCTTAAGTCTTTTGAAATCATACAGTTCAGACCTTCCCATATATACAGTAAAGTAGCAGTTTTCTTTGTCCAAGAGTATCTCATTTATTTTACAGATCTTAAACACACTCACCTCTTAGAAATGATGATGATGAAATGCAGAGACATGCTTCCACAGTTATAGTAGCTTTTGCTCAATATGATTTTAAAACGCCTCTTATCAGTGTTCTTTTCAATTTGATGTTAATGGTGAAGGCATGTTGAAATGCATCTTTGAAATGTATTGTTCATGCAAAAAGTGATGCCTATTATGTTTCCTCTGTGTGTCTTTAAATGAGTGTTTTAACATTCTAGGAAAATATTCCTTAAGTTAAAATGAATTTTAAGGAATTAGTTAAGTGAAACTATTTTCCATTTGATTTCCACAATGTGGATTTTCTTTTCCAAAACATTTTCCTGTAGCAATATTTAAAGATAATGTGTAAAAATGTAAAATAGAAATTCTTATACATGTATCCAGGTGGATATAGCGTTTCTATGTATTGTCATAGAACAGTTTCAGCTTTATTTCAGATTTATTGTTAGCATTTCCAATTCATGACAGCACTTTATTAATTTATTTCATGTTATTTATTTTATACTTAGTCTTGTGCTTACTTGTTTTATTTATTTATTGATTGTTAAATAAGAGTTAAAAAAAATCAGAATTTTTGACTAGAACCGAAAAACACTTTTTCACTTTCTGTACATTTTCACTGTGTATTTTACGGTGTGTGTTTCAATCATTTGTCAACTGAATATTTTGAGAAGTAATGGTTCATCTTTGTTCTCCATGGTTAATTTCTGAGATAAAGAGACTTACATTCACATGCTGATTATTGCCTTTGAAAATTTGAGATCCCTTAAACTTTTACTGGAAAGCCTCAAATCTTCCTAGCTGTGAGTTATCATTTGAAATTATACATGGCTTTAGATAATCATCAGTTGTGTGGTGTGACTAATCTGGTTATACTGTGGTGTTATTGGATTATTTCCTGCAATTTAGTGTGATTTATTGTTTTCTTCAATTGTTTGGAGGCCTTACCTAACGTTAAATTTGGAAGGATACTTTAGATACCCCTGCTGCTTGTTGATAATTCACGTCTCTTATCTCTCATTTTATAAAATGTGTTTTTACTTTTAACCCACTGTATGTGGGATATTGTGTTCGTTTGGTAACTTGCATCGTGTTCATTCACCACTCCGAAAATGGAATATGCAAACATTTAATGTATATGGTAACCTGTTCCCAGATTTTAAGAGAATATAGAGACTGAAAATGCTATGTATATCAAAAGTGGGGAAAATGTAATGTCTTAAAAAAATAAAATCAAGAAATAAATGTTTAACATTTTTTGTTATCTGTTAGGTTCACTGTCACTAGCACAATATCTTACACTAAAGCTCATGTGAAATCATTACCTGTAATAAACAATATCAGGTGTTAAATGTATAGTAAACAGTAGTCTACACTTTAAATACATCTGGAATTTTTTTATTTAGATTTGATCTGTTAATAAATTAGAGAGAATCCCATTTCAAATTGCCTTCTTTATTTTTTATCGTTCATATATTTACCCACAAGGAGGCGCCATTAGCTCTTTAAAGTCCTAAGTAAAGGCTTGATTTTAACGTTATGGGGATAGTTAACCTTAAAATGAAAATTCTGTGATTATTTACTCATCCTCATGTTGTTCTAAACGTGTATGAATTTCTTTTTTTTCTGATGAACACAAAAGAAGATATTTTGAGAAATTATGGTAAACACACAGCAGATAGTAACCATTGACTTCCATAGTAGAAGTAAAAAATGATTGAATTTAATGGGTGCTTACCATCATTTATCAAAATATTTTCTTCATCATATTTCAATACTTCCATAATATTTTTTCCTACTATGAAATTCAATGGTCACTATCTGCTGTGTGTTTACCATAATTTCTCAAAATATTTTCTTTTGTGTTCATCAGAAAAAAGAAAATCATACAGGTTTAGAACAACATGAGGATGAGTAAATGATGACATAATTTTTATTTTAAGGTGAACTATTAAACAAATCTTAATATTTAGCAATTTAGAGTAAATCAGTTATTTTCACGTTTAATTCCTTGTTTATTTTTTTTGTGTTTACTTAATGTATGCTTACGTAATTTAACTTAGTTGTAGTGTTATTGTACGCAAACATAAGAAAGGTTACTGAGCAACGTAACATTGACTTTATTGACAGAACAGGCTTGTTTGACTTCATGCAGCGCCAGAAGAACCGATAGGCGGAAGACGTCAAAGTACCGCGAGGGCGATTCGAGAAATCATATGGCGAAGTTTAATTTCGACACGCTCTCGCGGTACTTTGACGTCATTCGCCTGTTAGTTCTAGTGGCGCCGCATGAAATCGAACAAGCCTATTAATTTAGTCGTTCGGATTGACAGTGAGTTGTTGTCCAGACAACGCTTCACAACAATGCTGTGACGCTTTTTGCATTTCCGGTGTGTGGGAGAAACGCATCAAAGCGGTAAGTTTATACTAAGTTAATTGTTTTGGTTAATTCTGCAATGTGTTTCAGTAAATGTACCAAGGTAAACGAATGCACTTATATTATATTATTATTGGTGACCGATACATAATTGCATTATCCTAAAAGAGACAGTAATGGGTTTTGTTGTTGTGTGTTTACAATTTCACATTCAGAGCACTGACTTTTTACATTGCGGATTGTGATACATGTTGAATGTCACGCGTTTTATTTATTCAGGAAAATGTCAGATTTAGCTAAAGAGAAGGCCGCCCGTTTGCAGAAGAAGCGTGGAAGTGTGTCTTCCCTGAGCAGTCATGAAGTCAGAGCTATTGGCAAAACCAAAGAGTAAGTTACTCTAACATCTACAAACCCACATAGTAAAAACAAATTGACTAAATATTTACAGATGTCTTATCAGGAATGTCTTCAAATATATGTTTAAACTATTATACTAGAGTATGAACCATCCTATTTTTTTTGTATGTCTATAACTGTAGCTCTATCAGCACTGTGTCCTACATTGATGAGCCGGGTCACCATGATGATCTTCCACGACCAGCAGTGCAAATGGACAACACATATCAGCTCAGTAAGTCTTGACTCTTAACATGCAAACACTTATCTATAAACTAAAATTACTTAACACTTCATAGTCATTAACAGACAAAAATAGTTTTTTATGCAAAGATAAGCATTTATATATGCATTTTAGCGATACATGAAAATTAGATAAAAATAATAATATATCTGCAATGCTATTTTTAATCATTTGTTTTCGTTCACACTAAAATATATTTTTGTACATTTACGTGCAGCACCATCACGCCGTTTCCCAGTGTTAACAGTAAATGACATTTTGAAGGATGTATTGACCAGTTATCTACAGGAGGAAAAATATGAACCTGAACTGTGCAGACAAATGACCAAAACAATCTCAGAGGTCAGCTGATGCATTTTAATTTGTTCTGAATTTGTACTTTTAAATTAATAACATGTTAAATGTACCGGTTACTCATCAGCTCACAAACAGTCCAGCATCATGCAAACATTGTAAGTCCTTGTGAAAATGTGGTAAAATGTTTTTTTTTAAGTGGCATATCCTCAAAATCTGACTTTTTCCATGTTTAAGTGCTATAATTGGGTCCCCAGTGCTTCTATCAACCTAGAAAATGTGAAAAAGATCAACCCAGTAACTTATTTTTGGTAAACCATTCTCTGCAAGCATGTGAAAAATTAGATCCTATTATAATAATACCGCCCCTTAATCTGCACAATCCAACCATGGTACTGCCATTTAGTGTAGATATCATCTTATTTGCATGTTAAATGACACACCAGAAATGGCACATTTATGCTCACACCTACAAAGTAGCAACTTTAACATCCTTTGATAAATTATCTAGATGGTATTTCGAGCTGGAACTTACTTTGGGGACATCAAAGATTTATTTGACATCTTCAAAAAGTCTTGTGAAATGTCCCCTTTAAAGTTTCATGGGTAATTTTCACAACTAACAAAGTTTGGCACACATTAAAAAATATGTTTACCAAAACTTCTAGGTGCACTTGTACACAGTTTTGAAACATATAATTCCCCATTGACATTAGGACGGTCTAGTTTTGTTTCCGGAAGGCAACTGTCCTACATAGTTCAACTCTGACCCTATGAACATAGTTTGCTTGACAAAAAAATTACTGGCAGGGGTTTTTGAGTAGGGTTGGGGCAAAACTGTGTTCATCTTATAAGGTTATAAATATGAATACATATTAAAAATGAATAGGCAGCTAATGTCTGTTGTTGTAATTTCAGGTTGTCAAAGCCAGAGTGAAAGACCTGATGATTCCTCGCTATAAGATCATAGTTATCATTAACATTGGTCAGATCAGAGATCAGAACATACGCATGGGGAGTCGATGTTTGTGGGATGCAGCACATGATACTTTCTCCTCACACAGTTTCAAAAACAGCTCGCTCTTTGCCAGTGCTAATGTCTTTGGGGTCTACTTTGAATAATACAGGGAGTATTTTCATATCATTGAATGTAAATTGAAAAAAATCTTCATTTTAAGTTAATAAACCATTTATTTTGTTGCAACTATAAAATCCATTGAGAGTTTGCGTGTTAAAATTGCGTTAGAGTTGAGAATTGTTTTAATAGAAACAGGTAGGAAAAAACACCTATTACAAGCTTACGCACAAACATTGCAGGGTGTAAAGGACTCTGATCTCTTTCAAATGCCAATCTTTAATTGGTTTTCTTGCACAACTACAGTACATCTTAGATGGCATACACCTGTCAACATGGACGGGACGCAATGTTCAGTTAGGGTTAGACACACCTTACTACAACATAATAAGATAAACTAGTGTAACCAGCTTAAACACAAGCGTCTATATAAATTCGTACAATTAAAAAACAACAGAGCCACATGATATGTCACAACCAATGATAGTTTCTTAGCACAGGAGAGCCAGATCACTTTTTTGACAACCAACTTTACAGCACAGTAAGGGCAGCATTGAGTAGAGGTCTCTTTCTGTTCGATCCATTTCTTCATTGGCCTTAAACGACTCCACGCCAGTCTGGATTTCATACCCTGTGGTGAATCAGTTTTATAATGTAAATCTTTATTTCGTTAACAGCTCATAATGTTGAATTAGACAAAGATTTACTAAAACACACTGAAAATTGGAACTGGACACAATGATTTCAACCCAATATTGCCACAAAACACCAGTAGGTGGCAAACAAGGCCTGGATTTATGTTTGATTTGGTCAGTGGATAATGCTTGTACCCATTTAGAAGCTGTATATGAAAATGCTAAGTAACTATCAACATATTACTGACACATAATTAGTTTAGTTAATGTTCTAAAATGCGACATTCAATTTATTTATACAGACGAAAATGTATTTATAACACAGTATAAAATAATATTAAAGGGATATCTTTCATCATTTACTCACTCTTGTGTTGTTATACACCTGTATAAATGTATTTGTTTTGAGGAAAACGAAGGAAGATATTTTGAGGAATGTTTGTAACCAAACCATCAGTGAGCCCTGTTCACTTCCATAGTAGGAAAAAAGAATACTATGGAAGTGAATGGGGCTCACAAACTGTTTGATTCCGAACATTCCTGAAAATATCTTCTTCATCAGAACAAAGAAATTTATACAGGTTTGTAACAACACAAGAGTGAGTAAATGATGACAACATTTTCATTTTTGGGTGAACTGTCCCTTTAATTAGTAGGGATGCACCAATACAGGAATTCTTGATACCGATATTTAGTTTCTTTGAATGACATCTACCGATACCATTAGATATTGATAATTTCACTATTAATTACTTGTTTCAAATAATTATGTAATGAAATCCTAGATGTGCAGAGAGTACAAACTGGATTTCTGTCCTTTTGAATCTGCACTGATCATCATCTGTTTTTAAACAATCGGCTGATAGTGGGAAAAAAACTTACATCAGTGCATTCCTAATACAGCAATAATTAAAAACTTTAAATATATATACGGAGTTTAATCGGGCTGATGTGTATTAGCCGTAATTGATTAAGACATCCTATTGACAATTAAAGATAGATGTATACTGACCCTTTATGTTGTCTTCATTTTGACTCCTTCTCCATCTTGAACCCCCACATGTGTAGACCACAGCCCGAAAAAACTCCCGGCCACAGAGCCTGAGCCCTTTCTGAGTCTGGGCCGAATCTCCCCGTACAGAAAACAACAGCAGCAGCGCCAGCAGAACGACTCTCATGTCTGGATAATGTATAGATATCTGAGAGAATAGAAATCTCAATCTTTGCGTTGAGCTTCTAGATGTATTTTCTTAGAGGACGCTTGCGTTTTCTGATCTTAGAATCTCCCATCTTCATTTATATACAATCCAAATGATTTATGTGTTATTGACAGTTTTTCCGTAACCTTTAAAATTACCCACAAAACCAAGACAAAACATACCTCGCCAATTCATCGTGAGTTTGTTTTAAAGAAAAACATGATGCTGTAATGGCGTGCCAATTATGTGTACAGCTAATTTAACAAATTGATATTTTTCATAACGTGGGTTCTTTGTTTTAATTGCTACGGCAAAGTGCCCACGAGAGTCGTTTTATAAATCCATGCCCATAAAAGTGCATATAGTCGATCTGTATGTGTCCCACATGACACCAATATAATGATGGCACTTACTTCCTCCTAAACCTTCTTAATTTCACCTGAAAGGCTACAATCAGTCGATTTATTTGACTAGGAAACACTTTGTTGCCTAGTGCTCTGGCACAACATATATTTACTGTAATAAAAAAACCAGTCTGTAGTATTCGGAGAGGGCTTTCACGCTTATAGATCTATAGATACATTTAATATGGCCACTTTTGAGTTTAAAATACAATCTGTCATTTAATAAAAAACCTCCTGTGATTGTTCATAAGACTACAGAATAAAACTTGTGCCATGTGTAAATGACTATCAGCAAATGTGCTCAGAAATAGGAACAGGTCCTGATATTAACAAGTGTTACTTTTAAGGGTGTGATTGTTTTCTAAATAAATATGCGTTAGGGCTTTTAATGAAGCTATCTATCTCAACAAATGTGATCTTTGCCAATTCATTACATGGCTCTGTTAACAGAACATCCATGTGGACTATCTCTTGATAAATAACACACGGACAAGGCCTGTAAGCAAAATAGATGCCAATCTATGAAACCATATCAACACTGTTTAATTTCTACTACTTTATGGATGATCGTGGTTACATTTAACTTCCAACATTTTAGAAGATCATGTTGTTCTTGTTTTTTTTTAGCTTTATGTAAAAAAATGATCAAAAAATTGTCCCTATAGCTTTCACTGAGGGCGGTACTCTTTCAAAATTTGCACTTCTTCACATAAAGAGGTCATATTAGTAACCCAGAAGTACACATTGACACCAAAGAGTGAATATTAGTACCTCAAGGGTACATTTATTAAAGTTGCCAAATCTATACTGTATCTGTGCCTAAATACTACATATTAGGACCTTTTTAAAGGGTCCATTTTATCTATTTCTTCTGACAGTGTAGGTCAGATTCAAACAGGTTTATTATTAGTAGTCGACCGATGTAGGTTTTTTATGGCCAGTGCCGATATTCAGAAAGCTGTATGGACGATATGACACACATGTAAATACAATAAATTAAAGACAAACAGAAAATTTGGGAAACTGCATAAACATCTGCATGCAATGCATGCATGCATTTATAAATATACTCTTTTAGAGTACTTACCTAAAGGATTATTAGGAACACCTGTTTAATTTCTCATTAATGCAATTATCTAATCAACCAATCACATGGCAGTTGCTTCAATGCATTTAGGGGTGTGGTCCTGGTCAAGACAATCTCCTGAACTCCAAACTGAATGTCAGAATGGGAAAGAAAGGTGATTTAAGCAATTTTGAGCGTGGCATGGTCTGAGTATTTCACAATTTGCTCAATTACTGGGATTTTCATGCACAACCATTTCTAGGGTTTACAAAGAATAATGTGAAAAGGGAAAAACATCCAGTATGCGGCAGTCCTGTGGGCGAAAATGCCTTGTTGATGCCAGAGGTCAGAGGAGAATGGGCTGACTGATTCAAGCTGATAGAAGAGCAACTTTGACTGAAATAATCACTCGTTACAACCGAGGTATGCAACAAAGCATTTGTGAAGCCACAACACGCACAACCTTGAGGTGGATGGGCTACAACAGCAGAAGACCCCACCGGGTACCATTCATCTCCACTACAAATAGGAAAAAGAGGCTACAATTTGCACGAGCTCATCAAAATTGGACAGTTGAAGACTGGAAAAATGTTGCCTGGTCTGATGAGTCTCGATTTCGGTTGAGACATTCAGAATTTGGCGTAAACAGAATGAGAACATGGATCCATCATGCCTTGCTACCACTGTGCAGGCTGCTGGTGTAATGGTGTGGGGAAAGTGTTTTCTTGGCACACTTTAGGCACCTTAGTGTCAATTGGGCATCGTTTAAATGCCACGGCCTACCCGAGCATTGTTTCTGACCATGTCCATCCCTTTATGACCACCATGTATCCATCCTCTGATGGCTACTTCCAGCAGGATAATGCACCATGTCACAAAGCTCGAATCATTTCAAATTAGTTCTTGAACATGACAATGAGTTTACTAAAATGGCCCACAAGTCACCAGATCTCAACCCAATAGGGCATCTTTGGGATGTGGTGGAACGGGAGCTTCGTGCCCTGGATGCTATCCTATCAATACGGGCCAACATTTCTAAAGAATGCTTTCAGCACCTTGTTAAATCAATGCCATGTAGAATTAAGGCAGTTCTGAAGGCGAAAGGGGGTCAAACACAGTATTAGCATGGTGTTCCTAATAATCCTTTAGATGAGTGTATATAATGTACATGTGGATCTGACTCACGGTACTGTTTGTAATAAAATATTTTTTATGAGATAAAAAAAAACATGTAATAAGGAGGACAATGTGCAGGCAGCCAGTTGATATCGTGAAATAAGCCCCTTCAGTGTGATACAAGACTCTGCTTAATGCTAGGTCCTGATCACACAGTTACTAAATTGTCAACATTACATTAAATCTTTTTTTATAATTAAATTCCTTTGAATCATGTGATTGGTTAAAGGTTGTTGAAACGTGTATATTGTTATTTTAAAATTGTTAAATTTAAAATTATAAATTCTAACATAAATAACTATATACTAGTTCAAGCATTATGACATTGGACTCTGTATGTCACTTTGAACAGAAATGTGTTGGTGAGTGACTTCATGTAGGAATGAGGGTGGAAACACACTCGTAATTCAATAGATGAAATTCCATCTAAACAGGTTCATGCGAGGATATTGTTTGGCCGTACATTTCTTCAGTTCAAGCCCTTTATCCAGGTTTCTCTTTAGACTTTGACAAGGGTAATCTGATTTACTACATGTTCTACAATTTTCACTTTCAAGAAGATAACAACGTACGTATAAACCTGAATTAAGAAAATAAAAACATAAACACCAATGTGAATTTTGGTTTCCGCAAGAAGGTGAATTGAAAACCGGTTTCTGTTAAAGGCCAAGCCCTTGTTTTTGAACAACTGCCACTCTGCATTTTTAACAAACTGCACAACTCAGCTGACTATCTTGGCAGGTGCCTTAACACATACAGATTAACCTACATTAAAAAGAGAAATCTTGTACTTAACCTGCTGTGACTTGTCTCGCCAGTTTTGGCACATACAATCGTCATACCAGTAGTGAGGAATGTTCCTTAAATGTTTTGCAATATTGTACTTTTTATTAATGACATAATTAAAAGAACACAAATATGTTTATTATAGTACACTCATTTATCGCCCACTCAGAAGTCAAACTTGTTTGTCTGTTTTGATCCTTTAAAAGAAACCAGTTAGTATATTTTTTCCAGCTAATTAAATTTGAATGGCTATGTTTTCTTTTTTTTACTTTGTATGTCCTCAGAATGGAACAGTGTGTACTATGAGCTCAGTTTTCTCTCTATATCTAAACAGATCTCTGTATCTGTTAAGTCAGGGGTCTCCAACGTGGTGCCCACCAAAACCCATTCTATTTATAGTCTCCAATTTGTAATATTTATTTATTGCATATTTTTATATTAGCTTGGCTTGGTTTACATATGTTAACATTTTAAACAATTCTAAAACATAATAAGTGTCTGCATCAAGGATAGTAGCAATGTATGGTGAAACATAGTCTCGCGTAGCCATTCATACTGAAGGTCTGGGAACCATGGCCAATTTGAATTGCCAAGGACTGGCCAAAGGCCATATGACTGACACATAAAGCAACCAATCATGTTTTGCTTTGTACTGCGTCATGTTTGGGGACTTAAGAGGCTGAGACTAGGTGCAACAGGGCTATAATCATTTTACAATTATATGCTGTTTACAGGTATGGAAGTGGCCTGTAAAAACAACTTTTTTAAGTCAATCCAACCTACTATTTTAAGTTTTACATTAACTTTATTTCCTTAAAAATTGATAATCAGTCTGCTTCCCACCTAATGACCTGATAAAAACTTAAAAATCACTAAATAGCTGCTTTAGTATTTCAATTGTAAAATGCAAAAAATGAAATGAGCATATCTGAAAGTTAAAAAAAGTTTTTGTTAAGCTGCAATGGATCTGCATTGTTTGATGTTTGTTGGAGAAAGTCACACCAGTGTAAGCTGAGGTTATAGGATAATGGAGAGTTGGCTGACAGGTAAAGGTTAAGTAATCAGATCAGCCTGTTGAAACATGAGCATATATGAGAAGTGTACTTTAGGTGAGTTAAAGGAAAAAACAGAAACTAATTATAGTATAGTGTCTGATTTCATGGTCACATGCTAGTTGAAAACATATTAAAATGTTTTTGTTTTTTTATTAAAATCTCAATTTTGTGACGTGCTGATGGATACCCAAGTGTACATTACTAAACCAATATTACACTGGCAAAGTGCAAAATGAAGGTAATAACAAAATAAACTTTTTCTTAATAATTTTTTATAACATCTTTAAACAAAGTAAATCCAGTAAAGACATGCATGCTGTGTCACAGAAAGTGGTTTGTTGTTTTAAGACATACACAGAACTTATAAATTAAAGGCCAATATATAACCGACTACTAAAATAATTGCAAAAAATTGTTAAAATGACATTTCAAATAGTGGCCTATAGTATGAGACTTAACTATCTTCCTTTGCATTTCCTTTGGTGTGTAAGTGTGTTGGTACATGTTAACGATATGCAAAGGTACAAACTCCAAAGTAAACAATGACGCGAGTTGACATAGACAAGATCGACATTACCATAATTCCTCCCGCATGGAAGCAGACTGTAAGTTAACTCCTGTCAGCCTTGCATTGTGTGCAAATCTTTCAAACATAGGGGCTTCATATTTCTGGCTGACGTCAGAGGTATTCAGGCAAATCACAACGTACAGATTAGCTGGCCAATTAAGGGCACAACGCTTTTCAAATCAATGAGTTTTGTACAAAATCAATGCGTTTGAGAAAGGCAGGATATCTGGAGCTACAAAAATGTATGTATGTGGAAAATAATGTATTTTAACCATAAACCACGCAAACATGTATTATATGTCTGATGAGGTCACCGTGAGCAATGGATGCCCACCAGGCTGTGTCCTTTCCCCCGTGTTATTTGCCCTCTATACAAATGATTTTATAATTAATGAGGAACACTTCAAATTATTTAAGTATGCAGATGGCATGGTCTTAGTTGGCCTACTGGATAAAATTAACCCTTCACTGGACATGAACTATTTAGAGTATATTAAAGATCTCAAACATGGTATTGTTTTGATCAATTAGAAATCAGTGTAGCCAAGACAAAGAAATAATCATGCGCAAAATAACCAAACATGAAGGGACAAGAAGTTGAGATTGTGGACATTTTTAAATATCTTGGATCGATTCTGGACTCCCAGATGAGTTTTACTGATAATACAGAGTACATTTTTAAAAGATGTTCACAGCGGCTTTATCTTCTCAGACAGAACTTGTGCATAGATCTGTTATTGAGAGTGTTTTAACTTTTCATTTTACCACCTGGTATGAGCATTTAAACTGTAAATTGAAGAATAAGCTTTCCAGAGTTGTGTCAATGGCAAGCAAAATTGTTGGTATAGGCCACAGAAGCCCTTGGCACAACTATATGCAGAGAGAACAAAGAAGAAGGCAAGAGGCATTCTAGCAGATACTTCGTTCTCATCCTATCTTTGGTCAGTTTGAGCCTATGAAATCAGGCAAGGTGATATAGGGGGTTCCCATAGCACATAAAAATGTGTTTAAGAGGTCTTTTATCTCAAATGCTATCGAATGTCTTAATTCCTCAAGGGATTGATAAAACAAGTGCAATTTGAGATACTGTGATGCAATAATGTGAATTTCTAATGGATGTTTGTCTTTGTTTTGTATGTATTATTTTGTAGTTCCTTTTGTTTCTTTTATGTGATGGGGAGCCAAAGAAAAATTTCCACCTTGGTGGACAATAAAGATATACGGTACAATACAATACCAAATATACAAAATAAGGTTGTTTTTAGCAATGAATATGTGCACTTTAATATTCATTAATTGAGGAAGATATTTTGAGCAATGTTTGTAACCAACCAGTTTTGGAGCACCTTTGACTTTCCATGGAAGTCAGTGCTTCTGCTTTCTGCTTGATTACAAATAATCTTCCTTCGTGTTTCGCAGAACAAAGAAATGCATAAAGGTTTGGAACGTCTTAAGGGTGAGTAAATGATGACAGAAATTTCACTTTTGGGTAAACTGCAAAAAGCATACTCTTTCTCACAAAAAACAACAACATACATACAGTTCCAATTTAGTGTTGAATAAAATGGTATTTGTCCTAATGGTCCTAGTATTAAAAAAAAAAAATCATAATAGTTGTCAGCTAAGCAAATACATTACTTATAATATTAAGTATGTTTAAATTACTTATAAAATACTTAAAGGGTAAATAAATAAATAAAATTGTGTACAGTGAAGTACTGACCCATTGACCTATTATCCAGAGATTTTGTACAGGTGGCAGCAAAGATCAATATCATGGAGAATAAATGGAGTTTCTAAATAATCATCTACTGTATGTTGTCACAGAAAAGTCAGATTTATGTTTCTGGTGGGATTATGAATTCTAAATCAATCCTAATCTCAAACGACCAACACATTTCTTTTCAAAACACACACACGTGTCCAAAGTGCAGTACTGAATTTCTGATAATAGATCCTGGCCTAATGCAATACAGTATTTTACAGCAAAAGTGAGACTACTATTATAACAAATTGAAACTCAACTTTGAATATGTTTAAATGTTTATTATATTGCACTTTAAAAGTTACATAGAGTAAATTCACTCAAAATTACCTATATATTTCTTGGTGTAACAAATAGAAAGACTGATTTGGTTTCTCTAAAATGTTTTGTTCTACTATTTTAAGTTTGTGATAAGATGACATAACTTAATAAACTTAATTTGTTAAGTGAAAGTAACATAAAATATGTACTGATTTAATATAATTTTTTACAGTGCACTTATACTTGTGTTTATATGACACATTATTTGTTTACTAGCTTGCATGCCTGATACAAAAAAGCTGTTTTTCAAATGGTGTTTTGCTTTAAAAAACAAACCATGTTCTTGGACCTGTATTACCCTTTCTTTGACCTTAAGGTAGTTTAAAACTAAACTGTAAAAAAATTGCTGTAATTATGCAGCTGGTTGCCAGTAACTTACTGTAGAAGATAAAGACTGAAAATGTTTTATGTTCATTTAACTTTGAACAAACTGTTGCCAGTAAATAACATAAATGTAAAATCTACATTAAGTTACTGGCAGCTAGTTGCCAGTAATTCCCAGTAATACTGAAATTTCTACAGAATTTTTTACAGTGTAATGTATACAGTGTCTCTGACAGTAACCTTACTTAAAGACTATAATAACTTATGTAATTATAACTATAACTATAACAAAACCTTATGATGGCATCTGTGTTGGATGAATATGTTCAAAAAGATCAGAGCCTTTTACATTAAATTATTAGAAAGCATGTTCTAATAATTTGTTTAAAGAAAATTAATTGTTTTTATATTGTTTCCTAAAGCAAGCATTAGAGCATTTCTTACCCAACCCATTGAATTCCATAGTAGGAGAAAGTCAATGGGGCCTCTGATCGGTTTGGTTACAAACATACCTCAAAATATCTTCCTTTGTGTTTATCAGAACAAAGTAATTTACACAGGTTTGTAACAACATGAGAGTGAGTAAATGGGTGAAGCATCCCTTGAACACAATGCTCTATACCAACTGAGCTACAACTATTGATCACTACTACACATGAAGTACCAACCGGTCTCTCTCTCACACAGAGTGAATTCATAACAAACACATGTCGGGCAATCACTGAGTAATCTGTAAAGTGTACATCAAGACTTTTCTTGAAACAGCCTCTACATTTTCTGAAGCGCGTCTTTGATGTGTGACAGCGATGAGTAAAATGAAATCTTGTTTTTAGTCAGTCACTTTGTCTTTGGCTTTGCCATTTATAGATATACAGTATTAATTCGTGTGAGATATGTGTGAAAGCGATATAAATCCAAACCACACAACTGGCAACTAGAAATGTTAGATAAATCCATATCAAATGTTTTAAATAGCATATGTTTAGTAACATCAGAGGAAAATGATGACCCAATTATTGACCGAAAATGCAGAAATATGAACATTAAGCTTTATCCATTTTATAAAAGGTCAAAATTCTCTAGAAAAATGACATCGTCCATCTGATTGAGAGTGAAACGCTTGTGACCGTACATTTCTGATAGAGCACTTTCCAATTCTACAGAAAGAGGAAGTGTGTATCTGGAGGGGGTAGTTTCGCAATGAAGTTCAAGAGATACAACATCTCCCCAACTTTTCTCTCTCAGAGAACTTGGTTTTCCAATACAGAAGGGATACAGAATTCATAATTTCAGGAAGAACCACAACATATAAGCTCTACATTGTAATTGTTATCTTAGCATTGTATACATTTGTGGGCTTTTTCAGAGTTACTTTTGATGTATTTTATCTTTTGTGCTTTCTCCTCACTCTCAAAAAAAAGGTACAACACTGTGATGGTACCTTTTTAAAAAGGTCCATTTAGGTACAGATATGTATCTCTGAGTTATCAATATGTACTTTTTAGGTACAAAAGTGTACTTTTTGAAATGGTACTGCCCCAGTATCAACTTTTGTATCTTGTAACTTTTTTCAACAATTTATGTGTGGCACTTGCGACTTGTTTTATATGTGATGATGTAATTATAAAATATTACCTGTCAAAGTTTTAAAATCTATTTGATGTTTTATTCAATAAATGAATTAATAATCATTTATGACTTATCTATAAACATTACATCCTTTTAAAGATTTCTGAGGTAGTAGGTTTCATGTAAATTCAGGCAGCATATTCGTGCATCATTTTAATGAAGGCTACTTTGTGCAACAATAAAGCCCTCTCGAACATTTACCATTAAGTCTTAAATAACTTTTATCAGAAACCACGATCAAGCATATAAAATTTACTCCTGTTGTTAATAAATATTTAAAGTGTTTGTCTAAGGTTTTTGTGTTTATCCTTTTAGTTAAACTTCTAAACCCCTGCTCCACTTTTAATAAGAAGTTAATCTATTTATGCCTTTCTGGCATGTTTTCCATGCACCTTAATAAAAGATATGACCTATACTGATATACCAGCTAAATAATGTAGTCTTAATTTGGGTGGTCTGCATTTGAAAGTCAATCTGCATAGCTAAATCGAGTAAAATTACTCAAATTAAAGTCATTTTAGACCAGTGAAAATGTTGAGTGGCTAGTAACTTTGGAAAACAACTAGCCACTTTGGCTGGTGAGCAAAAAAGTTAATGTCAAGCCCTGCACACCAGTAATGTTTTTGCAAGGTATGTTTGTAAAATTTCTAAGGCCTAATCCTTGCTTAACCTAAACCCTGTCCGGGAAACAGCCCATTAAAATCTAACCTGAACTTGACCTCTTGAAATACAACCTAGTTTACAATTAAATGTCTATGATCATCAAACCCAACAGGTCCACTTTGATGTGTTAATTTTTACACATCTTTGTGCGTTAAGCTTTTAACACATTATGTGTCATTTAGTTTTGATATCGTGTTAAAATATAACACAAGTTGTGTTAAAAGTTGTTTCAATAATAACACTGAGATGGGTGGATTCTTAGACAACGCATTTATGTGTTGTCCCAGAATCAACACTACCGTGTTGTTTTTAACACATTCGTTCTAAAAGTGTGTACAGAACAATTTGTATAGTTAAATAATATATATTACCTTATATACACAGATGATTAAAACTGATTAAAACTCTGTTTCTTTGTACTGTATTTTGACCTATCGACACACTTCTTGACCTCTTTACAGTTTCTCTTTTAGTTCTCTCAGAGTACCTCAATCAAAACTGTGGATTTATAAACTACCCATTTAAAACAACTAGTTTGATTACAGTTTGCTACACATATGTCTAGTTTCCAGTACCTCTTTCTTTGAAAAATGGTTTGTGTGAGCTGCATTATGGACCTGAATAGAAGCTTTGTTACTGTTAGTGTTAGGTTACACTCAAAGTTGAAGCAGTCATGAGCTTAAGTGTTTGTACGTGAGTGCTGGAGATATGACCTCGGTTGACATCTTAATTCTGTGCTGTAATCAATCCCTGCCATTCTTGATCTTGTGATCTCTGTTATAATCTGTAAAATTAAATGAGCTCAAAATCTTCTAAAGATAACCTTTCAGTAAAAATTGTAAAATTGCCTTTGTTTGCGATCATCTGATCCAACTGTAATCTTATTTTTTTATATAGTGCCACTAAAATCATATATACGGTACTGTGCAAAAGTCTTAGGCCACCACCACCAGACTTGTTGTTTTAGAAGTTTTAATGTCCATCCATATTTATTTTTCAATCTATTTTTTTTTTAAGATACAAACAGAAAATACAGGAAAAATTTAATTTTCAGGACTAAATGTCTTCGTCGGTGTTTAGTGTGACCTCTCTTGGCACTAAACACATCTTGAGCGTTTTTGAGCAGAATAAAAAGTAAAAAGACTAGTGTGCAAGATTTACCAAAATAAAAACAAACTCATTGATTTTGTGCAGGTGAAGGGTGAAAATGACGTATTGTATGGTAACCCATACCTGGAATGTGACCTCTGCATTTAACCCATCCAGTGAGTAGTGAACACACACACTCAGAGCAATGGGCAGCTATCACTGCAGTGCCCGGGGAGCCACTGGGGTTAAGGTGCTTTGCTCAGTCACAACCTGTCAGCCTTGAGACTCAAACCGGCAACTCTCGGGTTACAATCCTTACTCTTTAACCATTAGGCCATTAGGCCATGACTGATTTCGAGGGAACATCTAAATATAATATATGCAGACTTAATATATTTTTCCTTTAAAAACTAATGTACTAATGTAATAACACTGCTATTTGAGGTACTGAATGTAACCTACATGTAGTTGAAATGTCCAAACTAGGCTGAACAGAAGGTTGAAATCTACTAGCCAGTTGACGTCTTGCCTAAGTGATCCTGTTTGATAAACACCTGACATCATAACAAATCTCCTAAGACAAAAATAGCTTTCTTTTTCACTTTGGTCATAAGTCTAATGGGAGAAAACATAACTGATGTTAATGATTAAACATTTGATCTGTTGACCGACTTTTATCGTCATTACGTAATAGTTTTGATAGACTTGTAGCATTTCGAGCAATCAATTCTGCGGAATCTGTAGAGAAATGAAAGAGTGGGAGGTGGCGTGACGTATAATATGACCGCGTTTCTGGAGCAATCCACTAAGCTCGAAGTGGCTGTCACGCAATGAAAATTCGTTTATAGATGAGCGGGTAAATGTATTAAAATGCGATTTATACATTTTGCGTTATTATTTTTAAACGTTAATTATTAATTATATGATATTTAGAATAACCAAATATTTAGCAGTACGCAAGCAGGAAAACACAAAGGCTGGATCCCCCCTCTGGTTTGTAAGTGGTACAGTCCACTGGTAAAATTCCGAGAATTGTGAACTGCGTGTTCTCAGAAGAGTTCTTCCAAGAACTGTCTTCGCTGGACACTTCCAAGAAAATTACACCAGGTGATTATATTCTATCTAGTAAAAGTCTAGACTTATCATGAGATCTGAGCTCTGTAGAAACAAGTTTATTTCACATTGTATTTGTGTTTAGTTTTAAACCAAACTACTTTGCTGCGTTTGGATTTGTCTTGTTAATTACGCAACGCGACTTTTGTTGGCCTAATTGCGCGAATAACTAACTTTATTCGTCTCATATGTCACTTTCTCTCTGTTGTACAGAGTTGCATTAGACTTTTACTATTATAGACGAAAGCGGTGATCGTTGGGCTTATTTTGGGATTTCGTAATAAACACGTTTGCGCAACTTTATATGGGTGGGGAAATAAGTTTATTGCTTACAGAACAGACAGTCGGTGATCACCAGATGTGAAATCATTTGCATAAATGTGACATCGCTCACAAAAATACTAGATTAATTCGTTTTATGAGCTTATGTTGTACCTTACGTACGTGATTAGGTTGTTGGTCGACTGAACGCGTATAAATGTTTTTCAAAGATTAACGTGTTTAATATTCTGTCATGACTGGTTCTCCATTCAAGCACGTAAACGTCATCAGATTATTTCTGGACACATGTTGTACTGTAGTGTTTATGTCACAGCAATATTCATATCTCACATCATAACGCGTTTTTGTTTGGTTAATTCAAATGCACACTCGCGTGTCAACAGGTAGATTTATGTGAAATGGTATGAATGTAACAGTAAAAGTTATTAATATCTAAATGTATACATAAATTAATTTATGATTTCATTGTCATTTTTAAAATATTTTTATAAATGATTAAAGCTGTCAGTAAATAATAAACAAAACTGGAATGAAAAAAATTATTTAATTAATACATTTAGGTTAATTGGGACTGTTTTTGATGGTCACCTCAATGTCAGAATGTGTCCAAGTTGACCTAAATTAACCCTATTTAAGTCAGTCATACCTTTAATGACAGCAGTTTGCAACAAAGAACTTTGTGGACATCTAGTGTTCATTTGATAATGCGCACAGATACTGGTCTCGTTGACGATCCTACTTTAATTGTTTAGCTGTTAAGGCTAATACAATCAAATGTTGCGGTGCGATTAAGTCATTTATTTTTTTTTATTTTGTAGCCTTTTTATGCATTTATTCCCTGTGTTTGACCATATGTTGAATTTTCTCCATGCAGTTAACTTAGTCAATATGTCAAGTGCAGCAGACGGCTGCATCACGTTCACTCGGCATGCCGGTGATGTGCTGTTTAACTTCAACCGCCTGCGCAGCAGAAACATCCTGACTGACGTCACCATTCTGGTTGGTGGGCAGCAGTTTCAGGCACATAAGACGGTTTTGATGGCATGCAGGTAGTGCAGTTTTTATATTATTTTTAAGAAGCTTAAAGTAAATGTCAAGCATAATAAGTGATTATTTGTTTGTTTTTTTCAGCGGCCTCTTTTACTCCATGTTTGCCGATACCCATAAAGCCAACCTGAGCGTGATTAGTTTAGATCCAAACGTGGACCCTAATGGCTTTGACATACTTCTGGAGTTTATGTATACGTCTTGTCTCACCCTTAAAGATAACTTCATTATAGCCACCCTCAACACAGCCACATACCTGCAGATGGACCACGTGATGGACACCTGCCAGAGGTTCATGGACTCCAGGTACGTCCATAACCAGAAAACATTCAAGCAATGAATGAATGAAATCACATGATGTGATTTGTAACTTATTTTATTTATTTTTTTATCACAAAGGGGCATCTGTGTGAGTCAGACCAGAGCGGAGATGCCAGGCTGTTTAACTCCAGAAGCTCCATTTATCCATAGCAATGCCTTTACCCGGCCTTCCTCTGTTAACATGAGCTCTTATGGTCCTCCCAGCCTGCACTATGCAGTCAGCACTTCCACTGAAAGCCCTACTCGCTTCTACAGACATCTTCCTTTCCCCCTGGAGACCTCTGGCACCACAAACCCTCTCTGGCAGATGCCAAAGAGCGGTGTAATAGCCCGTCAGCAGCACTCTGCTCTAGACGTCAGAGTCTCGACTAAGACGGTGACTGCCGGAGGAGCCGTGGAGACCAGAGAGAGGATCCGTCCGTCGGTGCTTTTCCGTTCGGCTCGGGCTGACGGAGACATAAAGAGAGCTTCAGGGGTGGAGAACATTGAACCTTCACACACCAGTGGTCCCGAGAGCCCTCTTAGATCAGACTGCCAACCAAACTCACCCGCAGAGTCTAGCGGCTGTACCCGAGGGGCGGCTTCTCCTCAAACCTCTATCGGTGATCCGAAGGTCCGCAATTGGAAGAAATACAAGTTCATTGTACTTAACTCCGCTGAAGGAGTTAATGGTCATGGCTCAGAAACGCCATCTCACGTAGTTACCACTAAAAAGAGCAATGAAGAGGAAACTAAAAGTCAGCTCGATATCAACAGCAGGTTGGTGCTCTGAAACATTATGTATAGATATTCTTCAATGCAAATATTAGCAATATTTTAACATGGTGCTATTTGTTGCATTTAGTTCTACAGATGAATACATTCACAAAGAGGAACCCAGCACTTTGACAGAAGATGGCAGTATGGGAGACACAAAATTAGGTAAAACAGTATTTCTAAATTTAAAGGGATTTTTTTCTATAGCAGGTGTATGTAGATAAATCTGAAGAAATTGATTAACTTCATGAATAGCAGAATACAAATCTGAAAATGTTGTGCACTGTGAACCAAACCTAATATCCGTTTTCAATATTTTTGCAGAAAGCGGCAGACTGTACTGCACTGAATGTGATTCTAAAAGTGAATCTGAGATGGAGAAGCATCAGTGGCTACAGGACGGAAAGGCATACAAATGTGAACGCTGCCAAGCTATGTTTCGCTATAAAGGAAACCTGGCAACCCACAAGACTGTCCACACAGGTATATGATCGCATTTACTGTAGGATTCTGCTCTCGAACCTTTAAACATATGCATTGCATTGCATTTCAAAAATAAGCAAGAATTTGTTTTTTTTAAATTGTAGGGGAGAAACCATACCGTTGCAATGTTTGTGGAGCTCAATTCAACAGACCTGCAAATCTCAAGACCCATTCACGCATACACTCAGGAGAAAAACCATACAAATGCGAAACCTGCGGATCTTGCTTCGTCCAGGTAAAAACACAGCTACACAGTGATGGTATAAAATCGATGTTTTGTAAGTCTGGACTGGGTTTTCCTAAGTTCCTTTTGTCATCACCTGTAGGTGGCTCATCTAAGGGCTCATGTACTGATCCACACTGGAGAGAAGCCGTACCCATGTGACGTCTGTGGCACACGTTTCCGTCATCTTCAGACGCTGAAGAGTCACCTACGAATACACACAGGAGAGAAACCTTATCATGTGAGCGCCTCTATATGTTATAATAAAAGTTGCACATAAATGCTCACACTTTTTTGTGTTATTTCTAACTAAATGTTTTCCTTTTTCAGTGTGAGAACTGTGAACTTCACTTCCGCCACAAGAGTCAACTGCGACTGCATCTGCGGCAGAAACACGGGGCCGTCACAAACACCAAAGTCCAGTACCGCAGAACCAGAGCAGACGTGCCTGTCAGCTCACCCATAACCTCTTGAAAACAATAATGCTGTTTAAAGACTTTATTAAACTATTTTTGAGAGGTCTATGATAGACTTCTGGTCCATTAGTGGTACTTACACATAAAAAGCCATTGAATAATACAAATGCCTCAATATTATTTCTGTGGTGTCGGTTTGTTTACCCGTACGGTGAATTTAGAAATTGTATGTTAAATATGCAGGATTAGTTCACCAGCATGTTATGCGCTTCTTCATATATTTCCTGTCAGATCTGCAGAAGATGCATGATTTTACACTGATATCACTGTGTGTTTGCAATTTAATAACAATGTAAACTTTGGCTTTCAAGTATTGAAAATTAAGCTATTGTTAATACAGACTGCAGTGTCTGATTTTAAGACTGGATTTGGGCAATATTTGAACATAAATATATCTTTATTATTTATTTTTCTTTTCAAAGAGTACTATTTCTTTTTTAGCCAAACAGCACTGTATATAATATGTAATATTGGTATAAAGGATCATTGCTTTTGCAATTATGTAAATATTTAATCAAACCTCTGCTATGGGAGCTGTTCAATGTGGTACATTTAAAGAGCTTTACACTGTCGAACAAATATATTGTATTTAGGCACATTTGATACTGTACAACAGTTTTGGTACTAGAGGGACATATGTCCTTAAAATTAAATGTTTGATACTAAACAAATTATGTGTCTGAATTTTTATTTGCATGGATTTAACAACGAGATTCGCTTCAGTTCACTTAGGTTGACCAAAAAACATGGTTCACCAAATAATGGCATTGTGCTTGCAACAATCACACAACACATTTGTGTGCGTGTTTAACATTTACAATTGTATTTTTGAGTTTATTCATAGCACAGTAGAGTGCGGGGTGCGTTTAGTACTCAAAAAAAAATTCATTAAATTTACTAATTTTTTTTAAGGTAAGTGGTCACAATTAATTTATGTAAGCTACATTTAAACAAACAAACAAAAAAATAGAAAAACAAAACAAAAAACTTTTTGTTTAAATGTAGCTTAAATAAATTGATTGTGACCACTTACCTTAAAATAATTGAGTAAATTGAATGAATCATTTTTTTTGCAGTGTTACAAGACTCACTTAAAAAAATTATTAATTCAATTTAGTCAAATTTTTTAAGGTAAGTGGTCACAATCAATTTATTTAAGCTACATTTAAACAACAACAAAAAAATTAGAAAAACAAAACAAAAAACTTCTGTTTAAATGTAGCTTAAATAAATTGATTGTGACCACTTACCTTAAAAAATTTGACTAAATTGAATTAATAATTTTTTTGCAGTGTTACAAGACTCACTTAAAAAAATTACTAATTCAATTTAGTCAAATTTTTTAAGGTAAGTGGTCACAATCAATTTATTTAAGCTACATTTAAACAACAAAAAAAAAATTTGAAAAACAAAACAAAAAACTTCTGTTTAAACGTAGCTTAAATAAATTGATTGTGACCACTTACCTTAAAAAAATTGAGTAAATTGAATAAATCTTTTTTTTGCAGTGTTTAAGACTCACTTAAAAAAATATTCATTCAATTTACTCAAAAAATTTTTAAGGTAAGTGGTCACAATCAATTTATTTAAGCTACATTTAAACAAACATTTTTTTGAAAAACAAAACAAAAAACCTCCGTTTAAGAGTAGCTTAAATAAATTGATTGTGACCACTTACCTTAAAAAATTGAGTGAATGAATCTTTTTTTCAGTGCTCAAGCCAGACCTGAATCCAATCATTCTTAGTCAACAGCTTTTAAGCATCAAAGCACTGCACAAACTAGAAATTAAAATTAATAAAATAATTTTTAGTTTAATTAACAGCCAATTGAGCATAATTTAAACTGAAATCTAATTTAAAATCATTTAAATCTACTTCAACATTTGATACATCTAGAGCAGTGGTTCTCAAACTGGGGGCCGGGGCTCCCAGGGGGGGCCGCAAGATGGTGCCAGGGGGCCCCAGTTTTATGACATTTTATAAAATACATTAATTTATCAATTTAAAAATAAGGCTAATAACCAACAGCACTACTTTGTATAACTTAATATGTTTTGTTTAATTAAAATGTACAATTTTCAAACAGTTTTTTGGTCATACATTTTCTTTGGGTGGCCGCGAGGGGACGTACTGTACCCAAGGGGGGGCCGCACGCAGAAAAAGTTTGAGAACCACTAATCTAGAGCAGGAATTCTCAAAGTGATTCTCAGAGACCACCAAACCCCCCCAGTGGTCCGCCAAAAGATGACCTAAATTAGGCAAGTGTTTATACAATCGTCACTTATTTAAGTAGATTTTTAATGCACTTTTGAAACTGTGATATCAGTTCTTGCCATTTTGTTTTAATAACATAAAATGGATCGGTGGCTAAACCAAAGAGGAGTCAAAAGAAAAGATCAAGCATCAACTGAAAGCAGCTAAAATCCACAGATCTATTAGTTTTGTAATGTACTAGTTTTTGTTTCATGTGTAAAAACACTGTAATTTCAGTGATTTTGGAGATTATTTGTTTTTTTTCACATGTGCAGTTTGTTGTTCATATTAAGCTGCAACTCATTTCACATTTACTTTTTCAAATGAAATAAAATTCATATAATAATTTCTGAACATAGCATTGCATTTGTGTTTAAAAAAAATGAGTTTTTGACTTAAAACAGTTGCATATTAAACTTAAATTTAGCTTATCCTTCCTATTTTTTATTTTTTTTGGGGGGGGGGGGGGGTGTTAGAGTCAGATTCTGTTAGGTGGTCCTCAGAAAAATATTGGAAGATGAAGTGGTCCTTGGGCTGAAAAAGTTTGAGAAACACTGATCTAGAATAGCTGCATAAGAAATCCACTGCCACAGCTTTAAGTGTCTGAAAATTGAATCGCAATAAAAACCAAGTGGCTTTGTTAAAATCACAAAATAAAAACTTTTTAAATCAATTTGTTTAGCTAGAATTTCACACATTGTGATTCATTGTACTTTTTGTCCTTTGTGAAAGGTCAAATTATTGTTACACCTTTTCTCTCAAAATAAATGGAAAGACATTTGGCATTTTCATATATGTATTTTTTTATTTTTATCAGGGGTTAATGTCATCCTTGATAGTACATATAATGTTTTATGCAATCTGGTGATATGAGACACTGAACACAATCTGAATGCAGAACAGTTATATCAATATGACATAAAGGCATTTTATCCATGAATGACCCCAAGACGTTTAATGATCAAGTAAAAGCAAAAGCCCTGGTTCCCCAAATCTTAAAATGTATCGCCTGAGCAAAGATCACAAGTGTCTTGAATACAGCTGTACTACCACAACATTAAAAAGTAAAATTTACAGCTAAAACTCAGTCCACGATTCTTGGGTGGCTGCCAATAGGTCATCAGACCCAGTTTTGGATTACTATACATAAAATTATTACTGTATATTTTGTCTAAAGTAATAGCATGTCTGGTAAACTACTGAATAATCTAATTTCCTATTGGTCAGTCATAATTGTTCATTGGCTTCAGTCATCAGTAAACACGTATACACAGAACCGAACGGAACAGGTTCTAGGTCCATTACAGTTTCATTTTTTTTTATACAGTTTAAAGCACTTGACATTTCCAAACATTGCTCTAACAGATCTAACACATATGCCAAGTAAGACTATCTTCAAGTTAAGAGCCGTCACTTCTATGTACTGTTGTTGTAGAAGTGCAATGAATGTTTATTGCTGAAGCTTATTTGGGTCGCTCTTTAGTGTAATTTGCATTATAAAATGTTCGCTATTAAATATAATGTTACATTTTCAGGCCTACAAACACATAGATATACACACACACAACCCCGAGTTTAAAAAAAACTATATTACTATTACATGAGTAAAAATGTATATATTGATACATGTAGAAGGTGTGGCACTGCCAACATCAATAAACAGACACCTTGGCTGTGTGGACACGTAACTTTAACCTTCTTTATCAAGAATTTTCTTCACATCTGCAAAAACCTGGAAGAACAAATGAAAGAAACCAGATAAGAAAAGACCTGGACGGATTATTTGTACATTTATCTCTATTGCACAGACTAAAAGATGTAACATTTAAACAAATATAAAACATAATAAAATGAATGTTAAGAATAGTAGAATGGTCATTCAACCTTACATACATGTTTTTATCCATTCAAACACAAATCATTAACCTTTTCTTACCTCATCCACTGAGCGTGAAGCATCAATGGTGTGCACCTTGCCCTGCTTCTCATACTGCTCTATAATGGGTCGTGTGGACTGGAGGTATGTCTGAATCCTAAACATAAAACACATTTATAACTTAATTCAAACAGTTCAACCAAACTCACTACAAAAGGAAGGTGCTGCAATACCAACTCTTAAATAATAAAATAATTTAAAACTGTACTTAAAAGGGACACTTGTACCACGTTTAGCATAGCTTAGCACAACCTATTGAATCCGATTAGACCATTAGCATCACGCTAAAAAACCTGTTTCGATATGTTTCCTATTTAAAACTTGACTCTTCTGTAGTTACATCGTGTACTAAGACAGATGGAAAATTAAAAGTTGCGATTTTCTATCAATTATAATCAAGGACTTTGCTGCCGTAACATGGCTGCCGGAGGCGTAATGATATCATGCAGCAGCAGATAATAGTCCCCTTGGTTACGTTCAATAGCAGGGGACAATTTTTTGGCACTGCGTAATATTATTCCTAAAAATGGTACCGCCAGACCTGGAAATCAGCTGAATGGATTCCAAAATGGTAAAAATCAAATGTTTAACTCTAGGGGAGCTGGAAAATGAGCATATTTTCAAAAAAGTGGAGTGTCCCTTTAAAGCATAATGTTTTGTTGACTCATTATACACTGAATAGATTAGACAAAACAGTGGAGTTTATTTTGAGAGAGTTATTGTAGGAAAACTGAATGGCAATTACCTTTTCTCTAAACTTTCTCTGTTATCGTCAGTGCGTCCGCTGCTCTTGCCCCGCTCTAAACATCTGTCGATGCACACCTGAAACACACAGCCTCCTGTGTAAACTGTCCTAAAGACAAAACGTTGTCCGCTGCCTCATTTTTAAGTCACTTTGGATAAAAGCGTCTGCTAAATATTTAAATGTAAGCATGCACTTGAAAATGACATTATGTAGTGACCAACAAAATCAAAAATGCAGTTTGTAATAGCTTGATTCGTCAATTTTCATTAAAAGTTAACCTTGATACTATTTAAAAATGTTAAGCAGAACAAATGTTATAACAGGGCAAAACATGCTCATTAAAATAATGCCACTTCTCACCTCATTGCTGCAGTCGAAAAAAAGTACAAATTTGACATCTGCCCTTCCATCCATGACTTTGTTCCATCCCTGCAGGTTGTCATGATTGCGTGGGAAACCATCGATAAGAAAGCGAAACTTTTTCTCATCTTTCTTCATTGTCTCATCCATTGCCTGTCAAATACAGATGTTAGAAAAACATATGTCAGTGTGAAAACTATAATTGCATTCATTATAAAAGCAAATGCCCACAATGTATCAATGTAAATGTATTTCTCCAGTTAAAAAAGCAATAAAAAAAATTATGGTATTTGAGTTATGATTATGTCACTATTAGACAAGCCTGAATACTCTTTGCACTCTGCTTGACCGATATAAAATGTCTTACATGTGTGTTACTTCACAATATTATTATATATTTATGGGTCTTTGTGAATATGCTCACAGGCTATGGTTGCCCTATGTAATCACCATGACAGGGTTGCAGAAGCTTGAAGAGCAGGATAGTCAAGCCTAACCACCTTTTTTAGTAAGCTGATGGTTATTTCCACTGGAACTATTTTGCCCTCTTTGATGTAGCTGTCAATGAGTTGACCGGATTCGGAGTCCTTGCGGCTGCGCTCCTCTCTCAGGAGATCTCCAGCAGACAGATGAGTGTAGCTGTAGGTCTATATGAGGATAAGAGGACCACAATCAGGGTTTAATATGAATGGCTTCAATGCAGTATAGTATAGTTAATACAACCTAAAAGCTGTTTCTTTATAATGAATTATGACAGCTGGAGTAAAATAGTGATAGCAATAATACTTCTGTAGCAAAAGTTTCCTAGATCACTACCAGTCAAAGGTCTGAACACACCTATTCATTCATTATTATTATTATTTTCTAAATTTTAAAGTAACAGTAAACTTAAATTAACACATTTGGCAAATGCCATTATAGTACATTTAAGCAACTTACAGTGAGAGCATGCAATTTATACATGTTATCAGTATGTGGGTTCAAACCCATGACCTTTGCTTCACTATGTAATGCTCTACCAATTGAGTTATAGCTACATATATGCATATATAAAAATATAGAAATTGTGTGGGAATTATGTTTATATACATTCATAATACAAAAATAATTTATCTTAAAGTTACATATGCTTAATGGAAATGGAGCCAGACGCGTGCCCTTAGACCCAGTTTTTATGACAGCTAAACAACAATCACTTTACTACTGAAACAGAGGGTGGGGACTGTTTTAACAAAAGTCCTGTTCATAACAGGATACATGAATATGCCATCTAAAATACTTCAGGGAATTATTATTACAACTCAAAGCTCAATTTTTATGCCAAAAGCAAGAGAGCGTATTGCGCTCGAGCGCTTTTCTTCCATGTTAAATGTTTTAGAGGACATGCGGAAATAAGTGAACCTGTAAGGTGGGGCAAAGCAGGAGCTAGCAACACAATGCCAATCAAATAAAATCCGTGCATTTCTTTATACGAGCAAATCTAACGAGTCGTTGCATCTATCTTACCTCCACAATTCTCGCGCATTGTGTCCCCTTCCCCGCGCCAGGCCCGCCCAAAACAAACACAACTTGCGGCTTCATCATCAGACTAATACTGTGCACCACCCGTGGAAGTTTCTCCGACAGCCTGTGCAGAAACCCGACAATCATAAACAGCTCAAGATAACAGATACTTTTACTCAATGAATGACTATCGACCCTTTGGACACAGATACGGATACAGAGCTGGTTGAATGACCGGTTGATGCGTGTCAAGGAAGTGTGCCGCACTTCCGCCGTACACGTGTACGGCCAATCAGCGAGCAGATGGCGCGCTGGTGTCATTCAAGCCACGCCCACAACTCCGAGCACTCGCCAGAGGGCGCATCCGTCAGCTCGGGCTCGCGCACTAGCATCAGCACCTCGCTGCAACTGAACAGCGACCATATATAAGCACATGTCTGCGATAAGATGCTGCGCTGTGTGCTATTGGGAAAATAATTTTTAAAAATCGCTGCATGCGGTTGCGCGAGGACTGCGCGTTTTGTGTTCATCATCATCATTATCTTTTTATGTTCTCCAGTCTGATTTGCACAGGGTTTCCTCGCTATGGAAGGGATTGGAAACACACAAAGGAAAGACACAAAATTAGCCCAGTTGTGCCCATGAGAGGCACTGCTTTTATTTAAATAACTGACCCAAGCTTGCATTATAAACCGGATGCGTTGAATCGTTGTTTGGTCGGATCAACTACATGTCGCTTTTCCGTCCTCGCGCATATTTTCCAAAGAAGCCGCGTCAACAAAATGTTGGGTAGGTCGTTCACCTGGAGTAAACATAACCATACAATCTTTAGGCAGCACCGGCTCTCTCTTTAGCACTGACATGCCCGCGCCCAGCAGAAACGCCGGGATCAAAGGGCTGCAGATATACAGCCGTGACCTGGAAGGAGGAAGGAAAACGGGCGCACACCGGGTGTCCGATTCGGTGGAGGCCGGATCACATCTGCTGGGGACGAGCATCAAGGGCAGTGCGGCACTCCGGCGCTTCAGGATCAGGCGAAACGGATCATAGATACACCCTTAATGTCAAAACACCGCTGGGTTGCTATTACAGTCAGTCATTTGCCTCAAAGATGTACCAAAACATCACGCTGGAGCTGTAAATACCGACAAACCATGTCGCATTCGAAGGATTTATCGAGGATATGTTGAGTTAGTAATGAAGACGAAGATCTGTCAACATTACAAGGGTCGTAAAAAGGGCCAATGAATATATTGCTTAAATACATCCTCATTTTTCCTTCGCTCGCCACATTGACACCCCTAATAAGCAGGACCATGGGTTGCATTCAAAGCATCGCCTGCAAGCCCCGCATCCGAAGGGAGAACATAGTGGTCTATGAGGTGTCAGCCTCCATTGACCAATGCCCGACCATCATTGAAGAGAACTCACCCATTGTGCTTCGATACAAGACCCCATACTTCAGAGCATCGGCTGGGATCGTGATGCCCCCTGTCCCTAGAAACGAAACATGGACTGTGGGGTGGATTCAGGCGTGTACCCAAATGGAGTTCTTTAATACATATGGTGATATTGGCATGTGAGTTACCAAATTGTTACTGTAGTCTTTGATTTTATATAATATTACATTTTTATTTTATTTCTCTTTGGTTGTTTAGTCATTTGTAGTCTTAAGATTTAGTGTTAAGTCCTGTACCTACATCTTCTGCTAGTCCAAGAACAAATAGTTCAAACCCTATCACTAGCCCTAGAAATCCAGCTTTAACCATTAACTAACCGTTCAATCATATAATGATAAGTTAATAAAACTGTTTCTTAAACTTAAATGCTGATGGGTCGACCAAGAGAATGGATGTCAATCCAGGAATACAAATAGTGAAAAGGCAGTACATGCTTAAAAAAGAAAGATCATTAAAAGATTCTTCACAGCGATGCCATAGCAGAAAAGTGTAGGATGTTGTTTATAGTAGACAAAATTGACAGGTTTAACTGAAGATAAGTTTAGAAATAGAATCTTTAAATGGTTAGGAAGACCTATTGAGTAAAAACAGCTTCATTAATATTTCATTCACATCCCATTTTTCTTTTAATCACCGTTTAGGCATATTTGTATGAGGCACTTTGTTCAGAAAAGGCTCTATCTCTCTAACCACTCCATCCCTATTCACTCACCTGCCTTTTGATGTATTAAAGCCCAGCCGCTGCTTAGACTCGCACCGCTTTTGTCCTCCCTGACCCCTCACCCACTTTTCTTCTGCAGGTCCAGCTGGGAACTCCCAGAACTTCGTGAAGGACGGGTAAAGGCGATCAGCGATTCAGATGGCGTCAGTTACCCCTGGTACGGTAACACTACCGAAACGGTGACACTCTCAGGCCCCACGTCCAAACCGTCCCGTTTAACGGTGAGCATGAATGACAACTTCTACCCTAGCGTGACATGGGCAGTGCCCATCAGCAACAGCAACACGCCCATGCTCACGCACATCACGAGAGACCAGAGCTTCATCACTTGGCTGGTGGCGCTAAATGCAGACACCAAAGAACGTATCGTTCTTCAGACAGTGCGCTGGCGGATGCGGGTAGACATTGAAGTGGACCCGTCCATGCCTCTAGGTTCTCGTGCAAAACTCATGGGACGACCGCACCAAGAACAACCGCACATTCTCAGCAACAATGAACCCATTCCTCCAAACGCGCTGGGCAGGCCCAATGCCAACGATGCCCAGGTGTTAATGTGGAGGCCTAGGAGGGGACAGCCACTGGTTGTTATACCACCAAAATAGGGTTGTCTTAACAGTGCCTACAGAACAATAACACCTTAAAAGGTTGATGACTGCATGCACTGTTTGAATCATAAGGATTTAGGGGTTCTGCGGATTGCCAGTTTTGTTGGCTTTCTTTATTCCTCAGAACTACAGTAGACTGTTGAATGGGGCATAGTCTATGTCCATAATGAAACTGGACTGCCTTTCATATGCACAGTACTCATTTTATTTAATGACAAGGAATGACTAGTCATGAATCTGAACTGTATTTCGGGATAGATGGTATATAATGCATGAACGAGATTGAATGTTTAGACACAACGTAAACTCAGTTGCAAACAATGAAGAGGAAAGTTAACTTTTGATTTGTAAGAAATCTACTTGAAACGCAGTTGAATAAGACGCTAGCAAATATATTTTACATACTATAAGACAAAAAGGCCGTAAAGTGCATGAAGACATTCACCCGCTGAGGTGGAGCACATGTGAGTTCATACGGATGCAGTGGGGCTGTGCAGGTACAATATGTTCATCCAGTCAGATTTATCTTGGCACGGAGTTGAAGTTTGTTTATACTCACACACAAGTCCATTTGAGTTTACGCAGTGGGTGCTGCACCATAGGCATATGACAGATTAGTCACATGTTATATACACGCTCCATCTGTGGCATTCTCCACGTCTATCTGTCTCTCTGATCTTTCAAGCTGTCTCATCATCACTCTCCCCTTACCCACTGAGACTCCTTGGGTAATTATGACACAGATGAGATTAAGTTTCCATTACAAATATCAGGTTTACCTTCAACCCCTGAAGTTGTTTGCTTTTGATTAGGATAAAATGACAGTTGGCTTAAAATGCTGTCCAACCATCTCCGAGTCTCTTGTTGCCCATGTTTATGTCTTAAAACACGGATGAATTGCTTCCAAAACATAAAAATGAATTAAACAAATCATGCCCATTTTTATGAAGCTGAATTATTAATAATGTAATCAAATTTAATACAATACACTCTTGAATCATGTTTATGAACATTTACAAAAAGATGTTAAAAAGGACTACAGTCATTTCTTTTTTGCCCTGTGGAGGAAATTAGTAAAGGTAAACAGTGTAGGGCGGTTTCCCGGATAGGGCTTAAATCTAGTCCAAGACTAAAATGCATGTTTGAGCTAAAAAAAACGTCTTGCATTGACATATCTTCAAATATATCAGTGTCATTGTCTCAAGATGCACACTTTTTTGGAAGGTATGTTTGTAAAAACTACACTCTTAAAACAAAAGGTGCTAAAAATAGCACTAAAAGTGGTTTTTGGCTCGTAATCATAGGAACTATTTTAAGTGCCATATATAGCACCGGTGAAGTACCTGTGAAGCATATTGTGCTATGTAGAACCATATGTAGTGCTACAGTGGTGCTATATGACCCCCGTATGGTTCTTCATAGGTGCTATAGCACTAAAAATGGTTCCTCTATGATTACGAGCCAAGAACCACTTTTAGTGCTATTTAGCACTGTTTGTTTTTAAGTGTCCCAATATAATTTAGATTTACTGTAGTCCTGGATTAATCTAAACCGGGAAACTGCCCCCAAAATGTGTGGCTGTTGCTTACATGAATTCTGACCATTGTATGTACGTATATTTGCTCAATTTTTTACAAAATTTCTCAATAGTTTAATTTATTGTTTGCATGCTTTTAATTTAGTGAATTGCACTGTTATGCAATGTTATGTATTGGAGCCGACTGGTCGACACTGAAAGGGATATTAATGGATCACGGTGACTAAAACCATTGTAGCTTTCCTTTATATGCCTGATGCATCACTTTCCAAGAAAACAATATGGACTTTTTCATTGGAAGGTGATATGCATGCAGTATGTATGTCTAAAGCCTGGAACTCTGATCTGGATGAAGGCAGAATATGAGGTTCCCTCTCAGTTTCTTTAATATGATTCATTCATCACCTCATCTACCTCTATCCTGACCTGTTTTGATCACTTCATATTCTGTATCTCTGTCAAAGCCATATTTCTCCTTGAAACGGACATCTAAATAAAGATATCATTAAAAGTATATGAACCCAACATGTGAAAACTATTGCATATACACCAGCACTGACTATACAGTACATGTCAAAAATATTATTTCAACATTTCTTGAATGATTTGTTCAATTTAGTATTAAACAGCATTTTAGGGTTTTTACAGTTAACCATGTCATACGTTTTGTGATTTAACTCCCAGCATTTAGTTTTTTAAAACCACTGCAAAACTAGTCTATGCAAGAGTTGAGAAAGACACTACAGTACACTTCTTTTGTGCATGACAGTCATTTTTGCATTTATATTTATATTTCCATTAAATCCTCCAGCTAACAGCAACAATATCTGACACTTCAATCTGTTTATTTTAGGCCTATTAAAATTGCACTGAAGATGCTGTCTGATCTTTTAAGTACCAATTTAGCATTTCCCACACTGACACTTGCTGGAAGTACCCTGAGAAAAACATGCAGTCTTTACTCTTGATAGTTAAACGTCTTTATTATCAAAACATGGCAGGACTCACTGAAGGGATACAATCAAGTAAAACACAGTATTTAGCAAACAAAGAGTGCTTTTGTAACATTTGCATAAACTGTAACATTTGTGTAACATCTGTCACAGAAAACCTCCATTTTATGTAAAAATCATTAGTAATGTCAAAGGAGTAAACAACGACTTTACATAAACATAACATAACACAACACTGCCACCTGATTGGTCTAACATAAGATTAATGCACGAGCTGTGTTCCAATTCGAAGGCTGCGACCTTCTTAGGACGCGACCTCAGAATGCGAGCACTCTGCCTTTGAAGGTGGCAACCTCTGAAGTCCACGAAGAGAACTGAAATGAGACGGTCTATCCTTCGGAGGATCCACCGCGCGTGTCAGCAGGACACAGCGGAGACGTTTCAGACTTATAACAATAAATATGGAACCAGAAAAACATAAATATATTTTAGAAAATATAACACATTGATGTAGATTCAACTAAACCAACAGTATATAAAATTAAACAAGGTTTATTAACTAAGTTCGGGAGGAGCATGGTCATGTGAGTCAACCAATCAGCACCAAGAGGTCTCGGACAGCACGCCAGATATGCTTTATCTCATTCCCGATCGATTACATGTTAATAGGGTTGCACAGATAAATGCCGATATACACTAATAATAATGCGTGGCCGATAACTATTCTGAATCACACAGTCTATAATATACACCGCTATTTCATGTCCTACGGCTTTTCATTAGCCTTAGATCTGAAATCACTGTTAGTTTGAGTCGTTTATACCATTCATTTGAAAAAGCAACACTCGTCAAACAAAATCATTATACTTATTCTTTATTATGAAAATACCTGAAAAGGTTTAAAGAACAGCAATATAAATATATCCTTAAAGGTCACGTTCTTCCTGATACCATTTTTTAAACCCTAGTTAGTGTGTAATGTTGCTAATAGCATAAATAATACCTGTAAAATGATAAAGCTCAAAGTTCACTGCCAGACGATATATTTTCTTCAATAGAACTCCTCTTTAAAAGCCTACAACGAACGGCCGGTTTGGACTACAGCCCTCTATTTCCAGCTTTAATGACGTCAGTAAAACAGTTTGTTGACTAAACTCCGCCCACAGGAATACGTCAGTCACCAGCTTTGGCTCAAACGGCTCTGCTAAGCTAAGCTGCTATCGAATCACAGCACACTAAACAAACTACACAATCAAGACTTTTTGCGTATTTCTGAAGGAGGGACTTCACATAACAAGGAAGACATCAGCCTGTTTTGAGGACAGTGATAACAGCGCTATACAGATAAGTAAATTGTCTAAAAAATACCAAGTTTTTTTACACGTGAAACATGAACACATGTTATATTGCCCACAATCAAAGCCTCAAAATCACAGACAGAACGGGAGCTTTAAGACATTTCCTGGAGCTGCGTGTGTATGGTTCTTTGTCTACAGCGCATATTGAGTTTTTGCACGAGAGCGCCCCCTGGCTTTTGGATGTAGTGGTATTTCACCGTGATTCATTGAGAAGCATAGCAAGCATCATCGGTTGATATATCGGTGCACCCCTTCATGTTAATGCGAACTTGTGAATCAACCTTACAAATATACGCAATATACACAGAATAATATTAATACAAAACATAACTTATAATACTAAAACTTTTTCCTAAATACACACTTTTTTAAATAAAGGTTTGAAATGTTTATTTTAAAATCTCCAGCTGTTACATTTATCCATTACAGGTGTGCAGTGAATTTTGGGATAGCCTCAGCTTTCAAGGATCCATTCGTTTTATCCTTAGCAGCACAGAGAAATAAGGATGCATTTTGAGGCTTTATTTTAAGCAGCCTTCGAATTGGAATGCCCGTACTAGCCTTCAGTCGTGCTGCTGTGACGCAATGAGCCTTAAAATACATCCTTCGAAGGTCACAGTCTTCGGATTGGGACACAGCCATGGTCTTGTGCAAACTACAGGTGCCTCCATCAATAATATAACATAACACAGCGGACAATTCAAGTTATGGTTGTAGTCCTTAAGGGTGATTTACACTTCTGTGTAGAACCTATACGTCAGTTTTCATTTATACTTATGCTTCGTTGTTCACAACGACATGCAATTACACAAGCAGATCACTAGTAGACAATGTCCAATGGTGTATACAGTATCAAGGCAAAGCTTGTTGTGTACGCTGTTTAAGAAGCATCAGTAGTGATGGAGGTAAATAGACAGCGACTTTGTTGCAGCTTGAGTTAAATATCACTTCTCAATTTGGCCTATCTTTGTTTTTACACGCGGAAAGTCGTATGAGGATAATGCAATGCAGATATTTTTGACCTGATGGGAGGGATTTGATTGCATGGCCTGAATAGAACTGACACGTTGTTACCTTTATGGAGAGGTGCACGTCGCTACAAACACAGAGCTACGCACAGCCTATAGGTCCTATGAGGAACTATAAATCACCCTTTAGTACTGCATGTGGTTCTTATGCTACCCTTCAATAGCATCTTCAAGGTCTCCAAACGTTCTTCTGGACTGCACCTGAAGGCGAGCATCTTGGCAGACAGTCTTAAGAATTTTGGTTATTCCCCATCTTCTGTCCAGCATTTTATACTTTGCTGGAGATGACCGCCGCAGTTTTCCTCTCATAACCGTAGAGAAACGTAGCAGCAATAACCAGCACTGCCCCCAGGAAGAACACACTACAAGAAAATAAGCAGGATTTCTTTTCTGAATTTCTTCAATGGGTGGCTCAATCTCAAGAAACTGTGTCATATGTGCTATAAATCTTCTGGAATTTTTTCAATTTGTTTTCACCTCAACTTAGATGAATTAATTCATACCTATCTTTTTTCGATGCGTGCACTTTTAATCTTTGTAGAGCGCTTCTTGAATGTGTTAGCATTTAGCCTAGCCCCATTCATTCCTATGGCTCCAAATAAAAGTTTTATTTTGTGCCACCATACTTACTCGTGTAACTACTCATGTAACAGTCTTTAAACGGAGGAAACATGGAAGTGTTTGGTGGCTTCTAAATTCATCCCTGTTTGGATCCTAAGGAATGAATGGGGTTAGGCTAAAAATGCTAACACATTCACCAGCACTGTACAAAGATTAAGTGTACGCATTGAATAAAGATAGGTATGTATTAATTTGTCTAAGTTAAGGTAAGAACATAGTAAAATATTGAAAAACGGTGGTGCTTTCCTTTAAAATGTACCATCCCAGTAACAACTTTGTAACTTTTGTACCTGAGATTGTAGTCATAATAAAATGTTTGTGCATATATAAAAATGTAACAAAACATGTATGTTAAGTTATGATGACATAAAAAAATAAAATTACTACAATTAAAAATGACATGAACAATAATCAATTTGAGATAAATTGATACAATACCTAGTAGGGTCAAAATCCTCCAACCAGAAATATGAAATGAGGGTTGACAGAATGATTGAGATGGATGTGGCAAAGCCCTTCAGGATGTTGTCTGCATATTTGATGACAGCTGCAATGACTAACCCACCCAAAGCCTACAGGAAGTGTGCGGTAGTTTGTTTAACACAAAACAATGACAACTAACCAAGTGACACGTATACATGTGTATGTGAGATCTTGTTTGGTTTTGTGGTATGTGAGTAGATCCAAGTAAAATGTACCTGAAGGGCCACCACTGTCCAGGTCACCTTGTTGTACCCTTGAAAGAGTCCATCTTCTTGCACTCTTTCACCATCGTACACGAATACTCCCACAAGTCCAAAAATCAGTCCGAACAAACCTGAGGTAAGGGAAGAAAAAACAAGCAAGATTACACACCTCTAAAGAGAACGAGCAAGTGTTTCACAAACACCACCGAAACCTGAAACTTGTGAACAATGGCTTCCAAACAATTGTCCCATGACTCCTCCAAGGAATAAAAGACACACAAAGGAATTTTCTCTTTCTATAGAGATGGTATCAGCTAGTTGTGTCCCATAGCGTAAAAATAGGTTAAAGGACTAAAATTACCTTATTTGAAAAAAAAAATTTCTTGTCCAAAAGCATTCAGCAGAAATGCATTACTGTTTAATACATTTATTTCTTACTTATTTTACACTTTTGCAGTTTTGTCATCTATCAACTACAGGTGCGAGTCATATCATTAGAATATCATTAAAAAGTTGATTTATTTCACTAATTCCATTCAAAAAGTGAAACTTGTATATTATATTCAATCATTAGACACAGACTGATATATTTCAAATGTTTATTTCTTTTAATTTTGATTAATATAACTGACAACTAAGGAAAATCACAAATTCAGTATCTCAGAAAAGATACACTCTAATAAGCTAATTAACTCAAAACACCTGCAAAGGCATTTAAATGGTCTCTCAGTTCGGTAGGCTACACAATCATGGGGAAGACTGCTAACTTGATAGTTGTCCAAAAGACGACCATTCACACCTTGCACAAGGAGGGCAAGACAGTTTAATAGAGAGGCGAAGGGAAGGAAAAGATGTGGTAGAAAAAAGTGTACAAGCAATAGGGATAACCACATCCGGGAGAGGAGTGTGAAACAAAACACATTCAAAAATGTTTGGGAGTCACAAAGAGTGGACTGCAGCTGGAGTCAGTGCTTCAAGATCCATTATGCACAGACGTATGCAAGACCTGGGTTTCAGCTGTCGCATTCCTTCTGTCAAGCCACTCTTAAACAATAGACAGCATCAGAAGCGTCTCGCCTGGATAAAGACAAAAAGGACTGGACTGCTGCTAAGTGGTCCAAAGTTATGTTCTCTGATGAAGGTAAATTTGGCATTTTTTTTGGAAATCAGGGTCCCAGTGTCTGGAGGAATCACAATCCACGTTGCTTGAGGTCCAGTGTAAAGTTTCCACATTCAGTGATGGTTTGGGGTGCCATGTCATCTGCTGGTGTTGGTCCACCGTGTTTTCTGAGGTCCAAGGTCAACGCAGTCGTATACCAGGAAGTTTTAGAGCACTTCATGCTTCCTGCTGCTAACCAACTTTATGGAGATGCAGATTTCATTTTCCAACAGCAATTGGCACCTGCACACAGTGCCAAAGCTACCAGTACCTGGTTTAAAAACCATGGTATCCCTTTTCTTAATTGGCCAGGAAACTCACCTGAAAATCTATGGGGTATTGTGAAGAGGAAGATGTGATATGCCAGACCCAACAATGCAGAAGAGCTGAAGGCCACTATCAGAGCAACCTGGGCTCTCATAACACCTGAGCAATGCCACAGACTGATAGACTCCATGTCATGCCGCATTGCTGCAGTAATTCAGGCAAAAGGAACCCCAACTAAGTATTGAGTGCTGTACATGCTCATACATGATCCATCTCATTTCATGTTCATACTTCTTAGTTGGCCCAGATTTCTAAAAATCCTTGCTTTGTATTGGTCTTAAGAAATATTCTACTTTTCTGAGATACTGAATTTGGGATTTTCCTTAGTTGTCAGTTATAATCATCAAAATTAAAAGAAATAAGCATTTGAAATATATAGCTGTCTGTGTGTAATGAATGAATATACAAGTTTCACTTTTTGAATGGAATTAGGGAAATAAATCAACTTTTTGATGATATTCGAATTATATTACCAGCACATGTAAATGATCAACTCTATTAATTTGAACATTTCAGATGCAAAACCCTCTAAGTGTGTTTTTATCAGGCTCTTATGTTTAGTTTCAGTACTTTCACTTTAATGTCAAGAAAAGGTTATTGGTCAGTAATTAAAATGCCTTATCTTCACAAATTTCACTTTAGTCATTTCAAAAATTTTGAGTTTTTGAGTACATGCATGCAATTACTTCTTTGGACAAGACAAAGTAAACAGTTCCAAATCACAAAAAGATCCAACTTGAAACATTGCAAATGATAAAAGTCAGAATGTAAAAATAAAGAAACTAAACAACACATTTAGGGGGCGTTGTGACGCATGTGGCAGCCACATTCGGGTTGTATTCAGGTCTAAGTACTCACAAGGGACCCACATTTGAATGTGATGAACTACTGCATTATACTCATTGTCATTATCACTTTCCTCTGCAAGTTACATGAATTCATAAAAATTTGCTGACCTAGCTGAATATTACGGACCCAGACGCTCTGCTTGGTCTCTTTGAGGATCTTTTCAAAATAAACGCCAGCAAATCCACTGGAGAAACAGGCCACGAGCACAGCCAGCAGTCCTGCTATCTGAGAGCCTGCAGTCAGATTCTTCTGTTGGGAGCTTGATGCAGCATCAGTTGGCCACTGTCCATTCATGTCGAACAGAAACACACAGTCAACACTTCTTGCATAGTCTGTGTCAATCCGTTGAAACAAAGCCAGCTTACTGTGGTTTGAATCAGACTCAGGAATTTTGGCAAAAGAACATTGCAACATTTGTTAACAGACTGCATATTGTTATAATTTTAATATCACGGCTGAGTCATACGTGTTTACGTGTCTTGTTTTTACCTGAAGGCCAGTTTCCCATTCCAGGTTATAAAACTACGTACATTTTATAAATAAGTTCTCAATTTAAAAAGTGTTTAGGCATCATAGCCCAACTAAAAAAGTGCCCAATCAAATGGTCAAATCTACTTGTTTATTCATATAACTCAGTTTAGTAATATTTTGATTTAAAAAATACAGTCACAAAGGCAGATATAAAAGTCTCTGGAAAATGTAAAGACACTTATAAAGCAAACTTTACAGCGATATAAAATGCAAAATATAACACACACACACATTTTGCCAGTGTATTATGCTTACCTGGACAAGTGCAATACCAGTCATCAGAATAACTAATGAAAGCCACTGGTAAATCCCAAGTCTTTTACCCAGCATGGACACTGAGAACAGAGCTGTGGTGAGAATTTTCAGCTGGTACGTAACCTGAAAGATCCATAGAAATGTAAATCAATCATAAAAAGACTCCCCACTGAAGAACTACCCCTACCTCATTTTTCTAGACACATTATAAATGTTGGAAATGTATTGCTAAAACACGTTACAAAGACTGTGAGCTATGTAGTGCTGAATTGTGAAGTTAAACCATTAAACGGTTTCATTTCTGTGTTGAAGATTATTTGGGCCGAATATGCCCCCAACACAATCGCGAGCATCCCTATGCCCTGTCCCAAATGGTGCACTTCATGTGGACTTTTCGGTCTCGTGGCCTTAAATTGTGCGTGCTCGCTCAGTCTTCAGGTCCGTAGGGTGTCCCATCTGTCATTTTTATGCTTCAACGTGTGCTCATCAGCACCCCTTTGCCCCCGATGCGGTATTCAGCGAAGCCCCACATTTTACCAACCCAGAAGTCCTTGCGAAAAAGAAATCAGACCAATCAGACGATGGAAAGGAGAAGTTCACACTGACGGGCAACTTCTCTCCATATTTCCGGCGTGACCAAAATACGACTCCGGTGCACCCATGTGGACTCGCATCAACGGTCCCTAAAGTCTGCACTACATGATGTCATCAAAGGGTGGACTCAGAGGAGAACCACAGGTCCAGAGTGTGCCATTTGGGACAGGGCCTCTGTCCCAAAATACAACTTCAGGGCACCCTCTTGTGCCCTGTCCCAAATGGCACACTCCACAAGAGTCCACACTTTGATGACATCATGTAGTGCAGACCCTAGGGAGCCTTGACGCGAGTCCAAGGGGGTGCACCGAAGTTGTATTTTGGGACAAAGGCCCCGTCCCAAATGGCACACTCCGGACTTGTGGTCCTCCTCAGAGTCCACACTTTGATGACATCACGTAGTCCAGACTTAAGGGACCCTTGATGTGAGTCCACGTGGGTGCACCGGAGTCGTATTTTGGGACAGACTCGAGCATCACACAGGAAATAGGAAGAGAGGTTGCCCGTCAGTGTGAACTCCTCCCTTCCGTCGCCTGATTGGTCTGATTGCCCTTTCGCAAGGACTTCTGGGTTGGCAAAGTGCGCGAAGCCTGCTGCAGTGCGGGCTTCGCTGAAGACCGCATCAAGGGGGCAAAGGAGGCGCTGATGAGCACACTTCAAAGCGTAAAAATGACAGATGGGACACCCTACGGACTCGTAGACTAAGCGAGAACGCGCAATTTAAGGCCACAAGACCGAAAGTCCACATGAAGTTCGCCATTTGGGACAGGGCCAAACTCGAGCGTCACGCCAGAAATAGGAAGAGAAGTTGCCCGTCAGTGTGAACTCCTCCCTTCCATCGTCTGATTGGTCTGATTTCTCTTTCGCAAGGACTTCTGGGTTGGTAGAGTGCACGAAGCCTGCTGCAGTGCGGGCTTCGCTGAAGACTTCATCAAGGGTTCAAAGGGGGCGCTGATGAGGACACTTCAATAAATAAATTTCTTAAATAAATAAATTTCTCTAAAAGTCCACAAGTCCGGAGTGTGCCATTTGGGACAGGGCCATTCAGGTTGTAGCGGTATTTGAAAATTGAAACAACAGATTTCACTGTAGTGGGCGTGGTTTTAGCGCCAATAGCGGACACGCCCCCAGCGTTTGAGAGCAAAGAATCCTGCATATTTTTCTAACTCATTTTATTTACTTGGTGGTTTTTTATCCATTAAAATTTGGTTGGGTGGTTTATAACATGTTTTTCAAACTGTGTAACAAACTGAGAACATTATTGAGAACATTATATTAACATTAATATTACATTAACATTAATATCAGACTTTATAACATGTACCCTGAATCTGTGATGTTTCACCTGATAAGTAGCTGCATCTAAATTGGAAAGAGCCACATAGAGCAGGTTGTTCTGCAGGGTGTAGATGCCAGAAGGAATGGCCAACTTCAGCGTCAACAGAGGCTTATTTATTATTTCCTCCCCCAGCACCCGATTCAGGCCACGAAGGCTACAACCTATGGAGTAGCATACAGCACAGCATGTAAGAATGACAGCTGTGTGCAAATGGTATGAGACAAAATCCAATCTGCTGCTCTGAGCTGCCCTCAATGTTTGGTAAATGATAATACAGTAGTAACAAAAAAGACAAAACGTATTTACATTTATTTAACTGGAAAGAAAGTATAATTCTTCAGTGGCATATTTCAATCAAATTATAATGTAAAATTCCTGCATATAGACTGCTAGCTCAATACAAATGTGCAAAACCGAATTATATCTATATCCACATTATCTTGTGAAAGTACTAAGGACAGACAGACAATACAGACACCTGAACACCAGGGGGCATTCAAACAACAAAAAATGCAATAGGCTACATGAAATCAGATTCCAGCACACTATATGGCATATTGGTTTGTTTAATGTAGAACAAACCCAACATATCAGCTCAATGAGATTAGATCAGATTTAAATAAACATTAACACAGACACATATGAGTGGTGGTTGAAAAACTCACTGTTGTCTTTGAAGACAAGAAGCATGCATGCAACAATCTTAAGGACTTCAGCACACACCACGGCAGAAGACGCCAGGTAACGTGGACCCTCAGAATGCAGCGTACGAGAATAACGCATAGTTAGCACCAGCGTGGTGGTCTGCAGTACCAGAACCCCGAGAGAGACATACTTCAGACGGGCTGAGGCCGACATGGAGATCCGGGACACCTCAGCTGGTTCATGGACAGGAGCCAGGGACGAGAGTCCCTGTTTAGTCTAAGAGCAAAAAAAGAGATAAAGGATGTGAATAAATGATGTTACTCAATTTCTAATAACTAACTGTATATGATGTTCACCACATTACCTTTACACTCTCAGAAATAAAGGTACAAAACTGTACCTTTTCTGTCACTGGGGCTGTACCCTAAGTTTCCGTTTGGTACATTTACAGGAATACAAAACATAATACAATTTTGGGTAGATTACTGTACCTTAAGGACCTACATTGTTAGAAAGAAGTCAAAATATGTACCCTAGCTGTAAGTGGGGCAGCACCCTTTAAAAAGGTAACATTAGGTACAGATATGTAAATATTTAGTCCTAATATGTACCTTTGAAATTTTTTTGAGGTACTAATAAGCTCTCTTTGGTCCCAGCATTTACCTCTGAGGTACTAAAATGAAATCCTTAGGTGCAAAGCTGTACTTTTTGAAAGGGTCCAGCCACAGTTTTGTACATTTATTTCTGACAGTGTAAATATTCCACACATGTTTGACAACCACAGGTTGTACTTTTTTATTATTTTTATGTAATGCAATGACATTTATTCTGAATATGCTAAAGTGTGCGGAAAATGTCTAAGTACTTTTTCAGATTACTGTTTTTATTTGTTGCTTTTTATATCTGTATTAAAAAAAATCTTTTTCAGTTTTATTTATATGTGTATTAATTATCTGCATTTATATTTTACATATTATTTATAAACATTTTTATTGTATTACATATATTTAATCTGATTATACTTTTAAAAATTACTAGCCTAGTCTGTTTGTTGATTTTTTTGTAATTTAAAAATGTAAAATTTCTAGTCCTACACACAAAAGAAAATTTTTTATTTAATATCAATTTTGACATTTTGCCCACTCCCTGACAATATCAGACAAAAGCATTAATATAAAGCAAGATTAACATCACTCATCATCGTACAGCCATAATGTATCACTAATGCATTTCTATTAGTTTACATGCCTTCAATCCATTAGAGCACTACTAACATTGCTAACAGATAATGGACATGTTAGATTATTTACACCTCAAGGGAAACAAGAAATGCTTCATTATGTCAGCACAGCCCATTCAAATTAAAATCTGGCCCTTTAACGTTAGAAAATGTCACCTACCTAACATATTGTTTATGGACACGGACATCATCAATCATTCATACTGTACAACATACCATAATACACCACAAGTTTACAAATAAATGATACTTACCTCCATCAAATGCATCAAAGCGATAAAACTATTCTGTGTGTAAGTTGCATGATTTCCTTTAGACCAGTTATATATCAGAAGTTATCATGTCAGTAGCAGAATGACAGAATGAAACATTCATAATCCTTCAGTAAAAAGCAAAGATTTTAACATTAGCCACTCCCACTGACACACAGCCGGATGGTAGGAGGATATGATATGGTTTTGAAATCCTATACTATTTGCAAAAAACACTATTTACACACCGCCAGCTGCTCTATATATAGCACTAGGATTATGAAATGGATTTTTAATTTGAGAGCGTCACATCAACACAAACATTTAACATGCTTGGCAAACAAGTAAATTTTGGGTGTGATTAAGAATGCTGCAGGCCGAGTGTAAGAGGTGGGGTGTAGCGTACACTAAGAGCACACAGGTTGCCTTATGCAGCAGTAAGGTTGTGGTGGTGGTGAAGGAGGGTGAACTACACAATTGTCCTCTGTGTACGGGGAAAAACTCAACAGCTCCTGTCCATTGAAATAACACCCCCCGCATACTTGACCAGATGAATCCAGGTCTTGTCTTGCTATAACACCATATTATGTTTAATAAATCAAAACTAAATTTTATTTTAGGTCACAGCTTGAAAATGAGGATGAATTTCCCCCTTAGATAACTGATACTGGATATATTATTAACATGGAGAATTGGACTTGTAGAAATTAAATGTACACTGTGAAAAATAATTTGCTGCCTTAAATTTTTTTGTTAAATCAACTCAGATATACAAGTCATGCCAAGAAAGATGACTTGTCACAACTTATAAAATATAGTTGAGAAAAGTTATAACAATTCACCTGTAGTTATAACAACTCATCTCTAGTCCAGATAAATAAGAGTAAGTTGAAATGACTTGTAAATCCGAGTTAATTCAACAAAAAATTTAAGGCAGCAAAGTATTTTTTACAGTGTATGTGCATTTAAGAAGGAAGTACTTCTTTCAATTCAGTGAAGTGTTTTTCTTACAACACATATTGTTTATACAAACTGTTTAAAAAGTAATAGTGCCTTAGGCTATGATGTGTGGTGTCATTGTGATTATTTTGCTGCTTCCGCTTGAGTTGGAGCCTCACCTCACCCATCTTATAAATGTTTTTTATAACCGGTTAATATATAATAAATTCTGTAATCAAACTTTTAAAAATGATAGCTACCAAATAAAAGCACTACATAAAAGTATAATTTATTTTGCTTTGTTTAATAAAAAAAAGTGTTTTATGTCATGAATTTTCTTAAAACAGTTTGAAAACCTACTAGATTAGCCTATTAGCTATTACTTTGCTTATGTGAACTGTCAGGTTAAATATAGCATGCTACAGGGATCAAGACATTATCAGGAAACATAAAATACATTTTCATTGTTATGATGATCATGACAATACCCGTCATTACATGCTTACAGAAATATTTCAAAAATGTGCCACATGCTGTATGATTCATATGCCGAGAACCTTCACGCATTTATGAATTACTGTTGTAACTCATTGCTGGGGCAGTTGTCATGCAAATCAATTAAATAAGGTTCAGCTGGTTAAAACAAAATTGCAATAGTGCTTACTTGGTCGAAGAAGTATGATCACATAAGCCCAATTTTAGCATAAAATTTTGTATTATTTGTAAGGTACTAGCATTATTTTGACAAGACACGTGATGCACACAGGATGTCTCGAAGCGCAAAACACATATTTAGAAAAAAGGAACCAAACACAACGGGCTACATGTTGTGACGAACTTCCCATCGAGCGCCCTCAAAAAAATAAGTCACGCCACTGTCCTAATTATCTCTAGAATATCAAAATCATCTAAAAGTGGTAGATCTTTTTCCAGTCTGATGTTGTTGTGAAGTGCACTGGCCGAAATTAATCCACGGCAGTTAATTTCTCTTTATTAACATATTTTTAATATCTCAATTATTTCTCAGACAGCAATGAGATAAAAGACGAGCAAATGGTAACTTTTGCTTAAAGAGTAACTAAACCCCTGGTCAGAGCCTGACTCCACCCACTGCAATATTTGAAAAATGCAAGAAAAGTGGGCAGATCCCAACGGAGATAGACGGGACGAACTAACTCGATGGAAAAGCTAACCACGCCAAAGTGAGGTGAGCTGACCCGACCCAAACTAAACTAAACCGTGGGGTACTATGCAATGGAAAAGTGCCATAAGTGTGTGGTGAGATCGTAACAACACTGTAAAAAAATTCTGTAGAAATTACAATGTTATTGCAGCTGGGTTGCCGGTAATTTACCGTAGATTTAAATTTATGTTATTTACTGGCAAGAGTTTATTCAAAGTTAAATAAATTTTAAATATTAACAAGTCTTTATCTTTACAGAATAAAACTATACAATAACCTCATGCAAAGCCTCATGCAAAGCATTCTGGGAACCAGAAATCATCATCAACCTTTTTCTGTTTTTTGCTTTAGATTTTGTTTCCCAGAATGTTTTGCTTGATGCTGTTTTTTTAGTTTTACTCTGTAAAGACAAAGACTTGCTAATGTTTAATGTTCATTTAACTTTGAACAAAATGTTGCCAGTAAATAACATAAATGTAAATCTACGGTAAATTACCGGCAACCCAGCTGCAATTTCTACGGATTTTTTTTACAGTGTTAAGGGCGTGCTGAGCTTGAACCTGCTTACGTCACGAGTTATTTCTTGGACCCAACATCCAATAGGAAAATTCAACTGCAGTAGCCACCGTTCAACCTGAAGAGGGCAGCACTAAAATCAATGAACAGCACTAATAAAGCATCATTCTTACAGATCATTAACTAAAAAAAGTTGGTTTAGGGTTTAGTTACTCTTTAAGTCTCCTGTGTTTCATATGTTTGTCTTGAGAAAAAGACTCATTGAAATTTACTATTAAAATGGTTATAAATGCATAAAATGCCAAATACTACATGTACATGTAACGGTTTCAGATGTACAGTGGCAAGAGAAAGTATGTGAACCTTTTGGAATTTTCATGGTGTTCTGAATAAATTTGTCATAAAATGTGATCAGATCTTCATCTAAGTCAAGGGTATTGACAAACATATGTATGGTCAATCAAAGAATTCTGATTTTTCATGTCTTTATTAAACACACTCATTCAACATTCAAAATGGCAGTGGAAAAAGTAAGTGAACCCTTAAAATTAATAACAGGTTGACTCCCCCCAGGCCACCCCACCCCCCGGCAGCAATAATTTCAACCAGGCGCTTCCTGGAGCTGTGGATCAGACATGCACATCTTTGAGGAGGAATTTTAGCCCATTCTTCCTGGCAGAACTGCTTTAGCTTTAGTCATATTCTTTGGACGTCTCATGTGTATGGCCCTCTTCAAGTCAATCCATAGCATCTCTATTGGGTTGAAGTCTGGGCTCTGACTTGGCCGGATATTGTTTTTCTGAAGCCATTCTCTTGTGGACTTGGTGTTTTACACATTATCCTGAAGAATTGTCTGATATACTTGGAAATTCATCTTCCCCACAAGCTGGCCAGGCCCTGATGCAGCAAAGCAGGCTCAAATCATGATGTTTCCTCCACCATACTTTACAGTTGGGGTGATGTTTTCATGATGATATGCCGTGCCCTTTCTACGCCAGATGTAGCACTGTGTGTTTTTTCCAAATAGTTCAATCTTAGTTTCATCAGTCCACAAAACATTTTGTCAATACCGCTGTGGAGTTTCAAATGTGCTCTTTTGCAAACTTAAGGCATGCAGCAATGTTCTTTTTAGTAAGCAGTGGCTTCCTTTGTGGTGTCCTGATTTATGTATTGTATACTCATGAACATGTTAACAAGTTCCAATGGCTACGTTGTGCTCTTGGTGTCATTTTGACTGGGTGCCCACTTCTTGGTAAAGTCTTAAAGCATCTCCATGTGTAGATTGTTTGCCTAACTGTAGACTGGTGAATTTCTAAGGTATTTGAAATAACTTTGTAACTCTTTCCAGCTTTATGTAAAGCAAAAATTCTCAAACGTAGCTCCTCTGAAAGCTCTTTTTGGCGAGGCATGGCCCACATAAGCGTGTTCTTCTTGTGCACAGCAAACTCCAAAAGTTTGAGGGGTTTTTATCAGTTAAAGTAGCTGTAGTCCACATCTCCAAACATATTATCTCAACGAGACTCCCATTAGCTTTTTTGAGGTCATTAGCTCAAGGGTTCACATACTTTTTCCACAAGCACTATGAGGTTTTTTGGTTCTTCTCAATGAAGACATGAATGATCAGATTTTTTGTATCATTTTTTTAGACACATTATGTTTGTCAATACCCTTGACTTAGATGAAGATCAACGTTGTCTCCCCGGCCAAAAGGGGTCACCCCAGGACGGCACAAATGTTACTATTGGTCCGAAATCAACAGCGTCTCTCCGTCCAAAATTAGTCATGGCTGGACAGCACAAATGCACAACATGTCCTAAAATGCTTTAAATACGCTTGTATATACATTTGTATATGTCTATATTAGTCTGAGGTTGCGTTTATTCAACATTTTATGTACGGGTTTTATGTATTACATCCAGAAGAGGACATTTTTAGATGTCCACGGACCGTGCAGAAAAGACGTGTGATTCACGGTCAGATGACGTCAAAGACGTCGGTTGGATTTTTGATTTTGAACTATTTTTCATCCATGACGGAGGGATGTATTTTCAACAGTAATCGGACGTCCAAATGTTTGCTGGCTTGCCACTGTATATGAGATATTACCTAACAGGACAGGGAACTAAGAAAGAAATAGAGTGTAGAAGAAAAAAACATTGCGAACTGAAAGCTTGGCCTGGTGGCCTGAACCACAGAGCTCAGGTAAAGAAGAAGAGCATCCCTACTGAAAAATCCAGCAAAGACCAGCATAAGCTGGTACCTGGTTTAAGCTGGTTTAAGGTGGCAGAAGGTGGTCTAAGCTGGTCCTCCAATCCTGGCAAAGCTGATCAATTTGGTGGGTCAGCTGGTCTTCCACCTTGACCGGCTAAGTCTAGCTAGACCAGCTTGCTACACCAGCAGTACCAGCTAAAACCAGCTCACCAGCTTATGCTGGTCTTAGCTGTTTTTTTAGTAGGGATAGCTCATTGAGACCAGCTCAAAGGAGGATGAGGGAAAAGAAGAAGTGCCCGAGCATCCCCAACATTGTCTTTCTATCTTTTCCTTGACCATGTGACCAAACCCACATAATACATTCAACTGACCAATCAGAAGACCACCTTTAACCCCCACTGTACTGGACAAACAACAATGCTAATAGACTTTGATTACTACCAGTGAGCACAGGAATGCAGATGGTACTGGGAGCCAATGGGGGTTGTGACAGAGTAATAAAATTCCTACACCCTTAAAATCTACTGAGCTATGATGGAGCAACTTTTGAGCAATGCAATATTAATATCTGGGTTTTTACTTCATTAACATAATTATTAAATACGGCCCTTTTAGTTAACAGGCACATGTAACACATCTAGTAATGTATAGGTTTATTTATTAAATGTATGCAATTACTTTAAACTAGCGCAAGTGTTATTTTGAAAATTTACAAAACCAGCTGATTATGTTCGATGCAATCAATGTAAATGTCTCTTAAAAGGAATAATTCAGGCAAAAATTTAAACCAAATTATTATTTTACATATATATAGATAGAATCACTTCCTGAATTTCAGGCCCTGTAGGTCTTTTCCTGAATTACAACTGTGCACATTCTTACATTATGAGGTGCCATCACGGATGTTCACCAAAACATATGAAACTAGAAAGTCTGCATTATCAATCAATGCAACAGTCCAACTGAACAGCTTTGATACTATGAATCACTTCTGTTGGCCAAGTAGACTATCAGCCACTGTTGATCTTATACTGCTTTCTTCCTCGATGGTCTGTCACCATGGCAGTCACTATTACAGTTTACACATGCAATATTAAAGCATATGGAAATTGCTTATTTCGTCAGTGTATGTTCAAATGGGTATGGCTGCTTGACTTAACTGATTTTTAAGAACAGCAAACACTTTTGATTACAAGAGCAGGAACCCGAGAGTCACATTTCATTCTGACCTGATATCTTCATGTCTTAAAACATCCCTGTTTACATGGGAGTTGGTGGAATGAACAAATATTGATTTACCTTCTCTATCCGTTCCGCAAACCCAAAGGAGGGCGTTGGTGATATCTTGTGAATTCAGATGCTGTTACTTTCACTGAATCTAACCATTAACTTATCAGACAGGAAGCATGTTTAGTGTACAGAAATCCCTGCACTCGAAATCGCAGTACGTACTGAATTGGATTAAGTAAAGTACCTAATTATCAACAGTAAATAGTATGTTCTGTATCATTATTAAAACACTGGGTGTAGACATTACGAAATACTTCATACGCCAACTTTTCATTCTCATTGATCATTGTCATTGACATACTAACAATAGCCACAAAACAAGTATTAAACAAATAAAATATAACCATTATGAGGAAGACTTTTCTTTGTACCCAACACTTATACTTGGAGACAGCAACAGTTTCCACTATTTTATTTTATAAACTTTAACCCCTCAGGATAGAAAAGTGTCCATGCCTGCTGAGGAATTTTAGCAGAAGCAGTAATAGCTGTTGTGTTGAACATATGCTGCATCATCCAGAGGTCCCATTTGTAGTCTGCATCAATAGTGTCCTATTTCAGAATAGTAACAATTGTAAAGTTGACTATTATTCTTTGTTATCATAAATTGTTGTAATATGCTAATGACTTGCAAATGTAATGCTCAGTTAACTGAAATAAACCAGACTTGATGACGTATGCAGCCTGCATATGCGACCTCAGGAGGATGCAGCTTCCGTTTGAGCAACGGTCATAAGTTCACTCAAAATAGATGTCTTACCACAGGACATCAGAGGGGAAAAAAATGAAAACTTAAATATAAGGAATACGCAATAAACGTATAACGACATTGAATACAGCAAGGATTTTACTAGAATTTACTCAAGTTTGTTTTACAAACAAAAGAGACCACAAGGACAGCACCAGGACGTGGTGAGAAACGTTTTGAACTTTTGACCACATTATATATTACACTACTGTTACCCTACTTGTATTTTTACGTTTATTTGCCATATTTTACGCAGCCCAGAAAATGTACAGCATTTGTCATGCTAATGAAACACACTTCATTGCGAAAGAGAGAGAGAGAGAGAGAGAGAGAGAGAGAGAGAGAGAGAGAGAGAGAGAGAGAGAGAGAGAGAGAGAGAGAGAGAGAGAGAGAGAGCATTAATGATGTATTAGTTGAGAAAGTATAAAGGTTGTACTATACCTGGGATGATCTCACACGGTGTAGTGTAGGGAGGAAATCTCACAGCGCTGACTAATGCATATCTGCTTGCTTCTTTAAGACCACTTTCTCAGTCTCGCAGCACGAGCGAAACTAGCGCTTCCACTCGTGTTTCTTGTAGTGACAGTTTCCTTAAAACCTTTCTATTGAGGGCGGCAACCCGCCTTTGAGTGACATCTGATCTGCCGATGTGTAAACTCGTCTTCAAAACTTTTTAAGCATTTCCGATTTCATTCAGACATGCAGCGCTCAGCAGACCAATGGACGTATAAGTATGAGATCAAAATAGCTGTGCTTTCCGTTCGCTCTCGCGGATTTTATTATAACTCTGGTCGATCTGCATTAAGTCATGTGTAGTAACGTGTGTTTGTTTGTTTAGAAAGTATTTGGTTTTCACAATGGAGCTAGTTATAGAGAGAACCTAATAAAAGTTCATACAAATACTATCATTTACTTACTACAATGAGTATAATTCAAACACAGACATATATTATTATGGTAATATCACATTTATTAATAGGCTATTATATAAAACTGAACTAATGCATTGTATTGAGATACTACAAGCGCCCATTGCATACACAAATTTTACATGTATACATTTGGCAGCTTTCTCCTAAAACGATTTACATTACATTCAAGGAATCAATTTTCTCATGCTATGGTATTAAACCCAGATGACATTGACGTTGCTACCCCCATAATTTTACCTGCCAATTTTTTGTCACATTTTATTTGTCTAAACATTTACTTTGGTTACAAATTAATAAGGTTTTTTTTTTTGTAAGCAAGCAAAAGAGTGGAGATCAGACTGTAAAAATTTGGTGGAGAAATGTGATCGCGTTTTCTTTCGCCTCGCCTCTGAGCGGCAGTGTTCAGCTATACCAACGTCTCATAAACACCGCGAATGAAAACGTGTTTCCGGTAAATAACGTGAGTAGCATGGTGACCAAAAATCACGTTTTGTAAATTGTAGTCAATTTTATTTGCAAGATGGTTCGAAAATTAAAATTCCACGAGCAGAAGCTCTTAAAGAAAGTTGATTTTATTAACTGGGAAGTTGACAATAATCTACACGAGGTGAAAGTGTTAAGAAAATACCACATTGAGAGAAGGGAGGACTACACAAAGTAAGTAAAAAAATCACCGTTAATGCGTATATAAACTTTTAAACCCTTAGTACTTTGTTATAAGCACATGAAGTATAAGCTTCTCCCTTTAGCTCTCTTGGTAGAGCACTTGGTCATGGGTTCGTTTCCAAAGGGAACACTGATAAGATGTTTAAATGCACTGTAGGTCGCCTTCTGTCACGGACCACAAAATGTTCAGAATCAAAAGAAAGTAATGTTGTGATGAAAAATGTTCATATGAAAGATAACTGCTGAGTCTCAACATTTTTTTCTTTTAGATACAACAAACTTAGTCGAAATATAAGAGAACTTGCGCAGAAAATACGGGACTTGGATGAAAAAGATGGTTTTAGAGCTCAATGCACGACTACTTTCTTGGAAAAAATGTAAGTCTGGATTTTTGGGCCAGTGTCTGCAACCTGTGGTACAACAACAAAGCATAGATATTTTGTGTGTTTGTTTTTGCAGCTATGGTGTTGGTTTAATCCCCACCAAACAGAATCTCTCACTCGCAAATGAAGTCAGTGCATCCTCATTCTGCAGGTAAGAAAACTGACAATATAGAGTTAGATGGTATGTTGGTTTGCTTTGCAGGGTAAAGTAAATCTCCCCAAATGGAAAAAAATAAAATAAAGTTTAGTTTATTGATTAAAATGGTTTATGCAAAGTCAGTAGGTAAGAAAATGATTTAAAGGAAAACACCACTGTTTTTTAATATTTTACAATGTTCTTACCTCAACTTAGACAAATAAGTACATACCTATCTTTTTTCAATGCGTGCACTTAATCTTTGTACAGCGCTTCATGAATGTGTACTCTGGAAGAGCAATTAAGCCCAATTTATAGTCGTGCGTAAGCCGGAAGCACTGTGATTGGTCCACCAGAACCCCTCCTGTCAGGTAAAAAACTGCATCATAGGTATTTCCGTTTGTAATGGTGAAAACAAGTTGTTTATATGTGCCCTGTCAATAACAGAGAGATTTTATGTTCACTTGTTTTTTTTTTTTTAAACGCATCTCTCGTATGTGCACTATTGAGGGCACTTGATCACGCGCGCACACACACACAGAGACGTCCACATAAAAACGTTACGTTGTGTTTCGTTGCTTTATTTGCCAAATGTATGTTAATGGATTACAGTATGAGACACATTAGCGCGACTCTCTCTAAAGTTTACACATCAAGACATGCTTAATCTTTGCAGACGCGTGCAAACAGCTCGATCGTGAGTGAAACCTTCTTGAGCACGAAGGGGAGGGGTGGGTGATGACTGATAACCGTGATTGAAACCCAAGCGCTAACGCACAGATGGGAGGGGCGTGGTTGACATTCATTTTCGGTTTATATTTTCGGCTGGATTTTTTATTTCGGCCCGAAACCGATAATGCCATTTTCGGCCGAAATTTTCGGCGACTGAAATTGTAGGTATTAATTTGTCTAAGTTGAGGTAAGAACATAGTAAAATATTGAAAAACTGTGGTGTTTTCCTTTAAAATTATACATTTTTTGGTTTTCTGAATGTTGTGCTTTTCATTAGGAGACGACTCCCCACAATTATGCTGAAACTGCGCATGGCTCAGAATCTTAAGACGGCTATAACCTTCATTGAGCAGGGTCGTATCCTTCAATCATACGTTTACAAACTGAACTGTTAATAATTTCATGTTCACTGTGCTTTATTGCCACAAAATAAACAGCTAAAAAATTCAGTTTGGTAAAATTTGGGATTTGGTAAACAAACAATAACTTTAGAAATCTCAGTGTAATTTGTTTTATTTTGATGTAATTAAATATACTTCTATATCTCTGGATATACTGAATTTTTATCTTAAAGCACGTTTTAATATCCTGATAAAAGTTTAGTTTCATTTAGTACATTAACCCCTTTTCTTGACTGAGCATTAGATATTCGAGTCGGGCCTGAACTTGTCACTGATCCGGCATTTCTCGTAACAAGGTATGTTACAGTTAGCCCTAGTCAAACGTTATGTGGGACATATGTTAACTAAAATACATTTTGTTTATTGTGCAATATTGTTATAGGAGTATGGAAGACTTTGTCACATGGGTGGACTCATCCAAGATCAAACAACATGTCATGAATTACAATGAGGAGGTATGCATGTCAATGTATATTATAATTGTCCTATTGCGCTTAATCAGTAGTAATTGGTCAAAAGAACATATTCTCATTTATTTATCACAACCCTTTGTATATCAACTAACACTTTATGATAGCAGAAAACTGTTTGTAATCCTTTGCAGTTTATGCTTGATGACAATTTTTCATGTTTAGAAATTTGTATATTAATGAATAATTTATCATTTTCTCCAGAGGGATGATTTTGACCTTGTGGTCTAAATATCCTGCTTCCAATTATAAGGAATTGGCTTTACAGCAGACGAGATGACCAACACAAGAGCAGCTTTTGTTTTATTTTATTCTAAATTTTTAAAAATCCTTTGCAGACATAAATGCTCATCTTTGTGAACATGAGTGTGAGTGCATTAAAGTGTTTTGTTTTTTTGTATTGCATCAAGTATGTTTAACTTGTAAACAATAAACCTTTGCAATGATTTTGTACTCTATGTATTACATTCCTTACAATTTACAAATAAATCACAAGCACATGATTTTGTATGGACATCACAAACACTTTGCATGGCTCAGTAAGACCTCTGTTACGAACATACAGAAAAATTTCTCACAAACGTACATTTATCACTACCTATAACTAACAGTTATAAATAGTTACAATAAAACTGAAAAGACGATAGCATTGTGAACTTGACAAAACACTTTTCATAGAGGCTGTAAAGTCTCTCAGAAATAACCTTAAGGCCATGGTGAACTATTTGGTGTCCAAAAATTTTTTGGACTGAACCCCTGAGAGTTTTGCTTTAATTTATCATTTACATTCACAGCCACCAGAATCGTACATAGACAAGGAGTGTAATGAAAATGACAGAACCGGCGGCTACTTTAGCATAGGTGGACCGTGTGTTGAGATATTTGGCATCGCTGCGGTATTTCTTCGACAGACTGGACAGGTTAGCAGCTTTGGAATCCAAAGCTAAAGATAGAGAAGTATGACAAAAACACTCTTTAGTGGCATTTGACAAACAATTAGATCATATTTGACAGTAATAATTTTAACAAAATTTCCTCAAATGAAAAGACAAAAGTCTTTACTCACCAGACAAGGCTTCACCACGCTGGAGAACCTCTTCTATATTGGCAACCATAATTCTTTGGACGTCTTGCAACTCTGTATTGATGTTGCCTAAATTTCTTCGTGCTCTGCTGTCAACGTAAGATTTTTTGGCCTTCTGTATGTATGTGTCTTAAGAAAAATTTAAATATTTATTAATTTGACGACTAACCAAAGTGACCTACGCTATGTGTACTACAAGACAGCCCACTGAAGTAACCAACAAGTCATGTGTCTTATTCATGAATTAACCTTTGTGGCAACCACCACAACACACATTAAAGTATTCAAGTATATCATTTAGGGTCTATCTATTTCTAGATTGGCTGAGATGTTTCTTACCAAATTCAATAAAAGAGTATGGCCGTGATACTGATGAGACCTTTATCCCATACTGCTCATTGAATTCTCCCACAAGATCCTCTAGATAGGCAAATGCCAGTTTCTTTGGGAATCCTGCTTCACATAAGACCAAGTAACACACTCCTTTCTCAATGGCATAGCTAGAGAACAAAAAAGATTTTGATTTGTGATCACAGACATAAATCAACACGTGTGTGTGTGTGTGTTTTTGGTGTGTTAGTACTTACTGAAAGCACATGGTACCTGCCTCTAAAGTACATCGTGCAGGACTCTGTTCATTCAGTTTTCGACAAAGCTGCTTGGCTTGACTCTGATACTTCTGTAGGTCTCGTCCAGACTGTAGAGTCATCACTTTAGTAACTCGTATTTAATCGTATTAGAAATATTATACATTCAAAAATTATAGCAATGAAAACAGAATTGGCATGTATCAGAAACTTCTAAGTGCATCCTATGACTAATCTTTTCGTACTCGAATCTTTATGCAGACTTATTTGGAGCGCAGACACTATTCAAAATCCTTTCATACCTGGTCATCTTCTTGCATAGATGCAGCAAGTGGCAACCCGTCGGCGACTCGAGCAATTATCGTCAGCAACACCATTTTGACCGTTTCCCTATCTTCTGTCTACTTCAAAGTAGCGATGTATTATTTCACAGTCTGGTAAAAAGTGACACATTTGAACTGACAGCAGAGTTCAGATGAGTTGGCCGGAAGAGGGCGTGTTACCTCAAATCCTTTCCGACTTTTGCATTCCAAACGTTCCGTTTTTTTATTATTGATGTCAAGAATAACATCTATAGCGTTTTAAACATCTAATAACATACAAATGTAAGCAGTACTAGGAATAAGGAATATATAGGAAAATATAGAAATTGTAACCAACACAAACTTTTTTATAAATATATATTTTATTTTTTGCATAAGGCATGTATGTTATTTTAATATATTTGTTTGTTTATATATATTTCTATTTTTTTTAAGCAATATGCAACAATGTTAACATTCAGCTATGTAGCATTTTAGCTTTTAAAAATCGGAATTTAATAAATATAGTATAGTGTTTCTGGAGCCTTGGCTTTGTTGTGTTAGAAATTGTGCATGCATGCATTAGTAAAATGATTAAAAACACTCGTTCATTTTAATGTACTAAAAACCTAGCTATAAAAAACAAACAAAAATACACATGCAAACCCTCGGTGACATAATGAGGTCAGTCAAACTAGTTCTTATAAAAAAACAATTCTAATATATATTCAGTTCATGATACAGAAAACCAGTTTGATATTATTTACGTTTTAGTGTGTTTTTGTTGGTTAGCATTTAGGCATGTGGAATCGATCACGCTCGAGCGCTTCTGTCTGATTATTTCGATTACTCAGGTCTGCATAACGATCGTGTTGGCTGATCTTGCTTGTTGAGTGTTCCTGCTGCTGCTGATCAAGAACAGCGCGATAAACCTCTGTATCTGCACTGACGGTAATATCAGCTAAATAAAGTCATTCGTGACGCTCTTTGCTTCTTTTACACTTTGTTTAATTGTGGCATTTTCAAGAAATCGAGTGAAATAATGTGTCTTAGTGTTGCCACCATTGTTGTTTTCTACGTTGTGGTCAACAATCACAGCAAAACAAATTTACACTTGCGAATGGTTTGATTTTTTAAGTTTTTCTAAGTGATAATAGTTATGGCAATGTGCGTGTATCCGCGTTAAGAATCAGTTTTTGTCTCCGCGTAACAGTTAGTTGTTTCGCGAGTGTTTATTATTGTAAACACGTATTTCTAGGCCACATTGTTTGTGTGCTATAATGTAAAGGAGCAATAAACAATTGACATTTTGTGTTGAATATTATAATGATTAGGTTTTTCGCAGGGCATTATTATTTCATGTTTTATCTACAAACCCATTACCATATTAAGTCATCATCACAGATCATCTTTGTGTGTTAAGAACAGTTGTCACTTTTTTTAGCACAGTGGTTTGTACGTGGTGTGTGTGAGTTAACGGTTTTCACCTCAGCAGGCGATTAGTTCAGCCTCATTGCATTGACTGTGCAGCTCTTTTGATGCCACACAAGGGCCCTTTATGCGCGAGGCTCCAGCTGGACATGCATGTGTGCTCTGATTGGATGATGTTCATACACGAGAATTGACGTGTTCGAGTAAATATAAACGTCGCATTTCGATGTTATTTTTAAAAAGATTAATACAATTGATAGTGGTGGCCATTGTAAAAAAAAAAAAAAAACTCTTTTACTTCTTTAAATTGGCCAGTGTTTGACAAATGTTAAAGGGGCATATCATGAAAATCTGACTTTTTTCCATGTTTTATCTCATGCATTCCATGATCAATCTAGAAAACAAAAGATCAAGCCAGTAACTTAGTTTTGGTAAACCATTCTCTGCAAGCATGTGGAAAAAAATAGCTAATTGAGATCTGGCTCCCCTTGTGATGTCAGAAGGGGATAATACCGCCCTTTAATCTGCTGCACTATCCATCCGCCGGCACTGCCATTTACTGCAGAGATTAGTTCATTTGCATTTAAAAGGACACACCCAAAAACTGCACATTTTTGCTCACACCTACAAAGTGGCAATTTTAACACAATATGATAAATTATCCATATGCTATTTACAAAACTTCACATGCATACTCTGGGGAGACCAAAGATTTATTTGACATCTTAAAAGTCTTGTGAAATGTCTCCTTTAAGGTTAGAGCAGAATATTGATCCATTTAATATAAAGTGTCTTAAAAAAGCTTTTGGAGATTTATGCATACTTAAAGCTACAAATGTCACATACTAAATGTCAAAATTTAGCATGTTGTCTGTATCCTGTTTCTGTAAAATATAGTTTAAATTCAGTGCACATAATGCAGTTTTTGTATGCTTAGAGACGATGACCTACTACATTTGCCAAAATGTGCAGCATACAAGGAAAACATTTCCCACAATGCAGTGTATCTGACCATAACCTTAAATTTCCTGTAATATGTGATGTCAGCCAGGACCACACTTGCAGGCAACCTGATTTAGTCATGTAAAAAGCAATGTAACATAATTTTCTTTGAACAGATTATGCCCATTTACAAAGTATAAAAATTTGTTTCTGGGGTCCACTAGAATAGGTTTTCATTAAATGACAATTGTGTGAGACTATTTTATTTATAATTTCTTTTAAAAGATGACTTTATTGAGTACGTTTTTTTTATAGCAATCTACTATTATTCCAAATGAACTTTATAGTTGATATTGACCCTGATATTGTTTGGTTAAAACTAATCACAGGTTGTTAAAAAATGGTTAGTTAGTTCTGAATAAAGGGCTGGCATCATTTCAGTAAAGATTATATAAATATATATTGTTATTGCTAATGCCATAAAATAATTTATAAATTTGTCCTTATGTGTCCATTGTTGGCCACTGTGTCATAATACGTGCATTTAATATTTCCAATAAAGTAAGGATATTAAATCTTAGTTAGTTGGTCTCTAACCTATAAACAGAATCTTAACTTAGCTGATGCCTATATGTGTTTTTACCTAACAAACCCTGGCATATTTCTTATAATTTAGTGTGTATTTTTATCTGACCCCTCTGTTTGCACACACAGACCTCATAACACATCATCATCCACTGCTGAGACTAGTGTCCTATTAACCCAAATTCATATCAGTTGCTTTACACAAGCAGGGTACAAAAATGTGACACACCCAGATATGAAATTTAAGTTCAGTTTACGTCAACGTATGATGTGTTATGCTCCATTTCGTTTAATAGCCAGTGCAGTATGTTTTGCCTGATTGTTTCATGTCTAATGTTTTTGATTTTTTTGCATTTCTTAACTGTGTATAATATATAGTGGTTTGTTTGCTGTTGACAGGTGCAGTAGAGAGTGCCATGCAGGAAGGTGAGAAGAGGGAGTGAGGCGATGGGCTGCACCTCAGCCAAGCAGTTGTCATCAGTTCCCAGTGATGAAGAGGGTCGGGGCAAGGCTTACAGCAATGGAGATGCCTTCTCTGGTCAGTGCACCTGCAGTGTGCTTCCACATATCTTTCACAATCACTTGTTTTCACTCTTCAGACTTATAATCGAATCAAGAATTCACTCCCAAAAAAGGTACAAACTATGTAAAAAGCTCCTAATATGTACCATTTAGTTATAGATATGTATACACATGGTACCAATATCTACCTTTGAGGTACACTATTTAGGTGCAAATATGTGCTTTTTGAAATTGACAGCTTTTTGTACCATTTATTGTGAGCGTTACCATTTGGTTCCTAAATATTTTTTATAGAATTAAATACATTTCATTTCAATGTTATTCTAAAATATATTTATAATATATTATTGAATCTAATGCTATTAAAAATTCAAAAATACAAACTGAATTGAAAGAGTGACCAGCAGCAACTGAGCTTATGATTTGTATTCTCAGGTTTAGTTACCGGTTTCATATGATATTCTTTTTTCATAAACGTTTTGCTGAAATTAGTGCTCTTAATTTAACACGTTAATTAAGGAAAAAATAACGCATTATTTTTTTAATGCATTTACCACACGCTAGTGCTGCAGTCACAAAAGTTTGTAATCACACATGCTTTAAGGCCTTGCCAATTTAAATATTTAAGCACAAGACGACATACCTCAATGCTAAGGCTACCTGCGCACCGTTTGAGAAGTTTGGTTTGTTAAATCTAGTTAAATACATGATGGGCCAATTAATTAAATTAATCGCATTTAATCACACATAAATATTGTTATGCAAGTTAAATAAACTTGCATAACAATATTTATGTGTGATTAAATGTGATTAATTAAATTAATTAATTGGCCCATCATATATTTAACTAGATTAAAAACATTTATTACATCCTAGCCATAGCTAAAATGTATTTACAGAGTGACCTGAAATAAATTTGTTTATAATTTCTATAAATATTTTGTATAATTATTAAGCATCCCCCATTTTTAGAGACCATCACTTTTGTACTATTAAAAAATAATCTATTGTCAGGACTATTTAAATTGGCTGCAAAAACCAAAAAAAGATTTTAACAAGAAATTGTGATCAACTAAAATACAAATTTTCACTTAAGTCGAAATGAAATTGGAATAATTTCAATAAATAAATAAATAGTATTTTTTATCCGTGAGCTTTATTATTAAAAAAAAATTAAATGTGCTCTTATATTTAACCAAAAACGCAAAACTCCTCCCCTCCTCATAAACGATCTCTCTTTACATGTGGGTCATATGGTATGGTATGGCATGGCATGGCATGTGGGCAGGGTCCAGGAAAAGACTGCAGCGATTAGGAACATGACCCAACTTCCAACGATCCAATCAGTTCTAGTTGGACGAATTTAAGTCCAGTCCTGCCCTTTTTTATTTCAGAAGTAAAGTAAAAGTAAGTAAAGTTTAATTTATAAAGCACATTTACACACAGCGCAAAACTGACCAAAGTGCTGTACAATAAGTAACTAAAACAATAAAATAAAACACATAGCTAATAAACATGATTATATAAAACATAATAAATTTAAAATCTTCCATGTCAAAGCACACAACACTGATAAAACCAATAAAAATCCTAATTTAAGAAACAAGAAAGGCTAGAGAATAGAGATGAGTTTTTAACCTAGATTTGAAAACATCAATGGAGGGGGCAGATCTAATATCCTGCGGGAGCTGATTCCACAAACGTGGAGCCGCAACTGCAAAAGCTCTATCACCTCTCTGTTTAAGCCGTGAACGTGGCACAAGCAGGAGCCCTTTGTTTGAGGATCTTAGCGACCTTCGAACTGAATATGGCTGTAAAAGATCAATAATGTAGGTGGGGGCAAGCCCATTAAGTGCCTTAAAAACAAACAGTAAAATTTTAAACTGAATTCTGAAAGGTACAGGGAGCCAATGTAAGGAAGCCAAAATGGGGGTTATGTGCTCGCGCCTCCTAGTGCCAGTTAAAAGACGCGCTGCTGCGTTCTGTACTAACTGCAAACGTCTAATTGATGATTGAGAGAGCCCGAAATAGAGCGAATTGCAGTAATCCAGCCGTGATGTTATAAAGGCATGGATAACTTTCTCAAGATCATTAAAAGATAAAAATGACTTAAGGCGAGAAATCATCCTAAGCTGATAGAAGCTATTTTTAACAACAGAACTAATCTGCTTGTCGAAGCAGAGTTCTGAGTCAAAAATAACACCCAAATTTCTTGCATAAGGTGTTATAAATGAAGTGAAATTACCCAAATTTTGAACCACATTGCATCTAGCCGTAGGAGAACCAAAAACAATCACCTCTGTCTTGTCATCATTTAATTTGAGAAAGTTATCAGCCATCCAAATTTTGATGTCTTCGAGACAGACCAGAAGAGATTGTAAGGACTCTTTAGATTTTAACGGCAGATACAATTGTGAATCATCCGCATAAAGATGGAAAGAGATGTTATGCTTCCGTATAATATCACCCAATGGTAGCATGTACAGACTAAAAAGCATAGGACCCAAAATGGACCCCTGAGGAACCCCATATAAAACAGAAGCAGAGGATGAAGTGAACTTGCCCATAGATACTGAAAAAGTCCTATCATTAAGATAAGAACGGAACCAAAGTAATGCAGTCTCCCTAATGCCCACCTGCTGTTCAAGACGAGTAAGGAGAATGTTGTGATCAACAGTGTCGAAAGCGGCACTTAGATCCAGTAATATCAGTATGGCATTATCACCTGAATCTAATGTAAGAAGAAGGTCGTTGACTACTTTAAGCAAGGCGGTTTCAGTACTATGTAGTGATCTAAAGCCTGACTGAAAAGGTTCTAATATCTTGTGAGTGGTCAAAAAAGGGAGCAACTGTGATAAAACCACTTTTTCCAACACTTTAGAAATAAAAGGAAGCTTAGAGATGGGACGATAGTTATTCAAACATGTAACATTAAGATCATGTTTTTTAAGCAGGGGTTGGACAACTGCATGCTTAAAGCTTGTTGGGACAATGCCAGATACAAGACATAAGTTTAAAATAACCAGAATGGAGGGACCGACTACCTCAAAAGCATCCTTTAAAATAAAAGAGGGAATAGAATCATTAAAAAAAGTGGTGGGTTTCATATGTGACACTAAGTTCCTCAATTCAGTAAAACAGATGGGCTGAAATTGGTTAAAAGTAGCTAATACCCCTGAACAGCCAGGCACAGTAGCAGATGATGTGGGAATCAACACTGATCTGTAGCTATCAATTTTATTAGTAAAAAACTTAAGAAATTTCTCACAGGTATCAGCAGAGGCATCAACAACCGATAAATTTGAAGGACTGATAACAGAGTTTATTGTAGTGAATAAGATTCTTGGTCTGTTTGAATGCTTGCTGATCAAATCAGAGAGGTGTTTGACTCTGGCTTTTTTTGCTGCTGCCTGAAAAGAAATTAATGAAGATGTAAAAATTTGAAAAGAAACCTCGAGATGATCCTTTTTCCATTTCCTTTCAGCTTTACGAAAAGCGTGCCTAAGAGAGCGCGTGTCGTCATCTAACCAGTATTGAGATTTCAATTTAGAGCGAGTGTATATAAACGGTGCCACAGTATCAAGTATAGAAGAACAAGAAGAATGAAAAAGGGTAACTAATTTATCCGGGGTAGAGGATGAAGATGCCGCTTTTGCAATAATAGATGCAACATTTCCACTCAAAAAACTATCAGAAAACTTAGTTGCAGTAAAGGAATTTATATGACGAGAGTAGTGATCCTGAACTCTGACAGTTTGCAGGGGCCCGAGGAGGTTAATGTCAAATATAATAGGTTTATGATCAGAGAAAGTTGCCTCCTCAATCACAATGTTATCAACATTAAATCCATATGATAAAATTAAATCAAGTGCATGCCCTAGTTTATGAGTAGCTTTATCTATATGTTGTGTAAAGCCAAAGGCATCTATCACACCACAAAATTCACTAACCATAAATCTTTCTGGACAACAAACATGAATATTAAAATCACCAAGTATAAGGACACGATCATACAGTGACACAAAATGAGAAAGAAGATCAGAAAATTCAGCTATAAAATCTTTGTCAGGTTTAGGAGGCCTATAGATCAGTAAACAGACCACTGGTGATGTAATAGATTCAACAATTACACATTGCAGTTCAAAGGTGACGAAACTCTGTGCAGGTAGTGTCCGAAGTTTAAAATTGTTCCTAAAAACAAGAGCTACACCGCCACCTCTTCCAATGCACCTCGGTGTGCTAATAAATGAACAATTTGATGGACATAGTTCAGTAAAAACAGATGACTGACCAGGTCCAGCGTTAATCCAAGTCTCGGTTAAAAATAAAAAATCCAGTTTATGATGAGAAAAAAAGTCATTCAGAATAAAAGACTTGTTTGACACAGACCTACTATTTACCAAGGCAACTTTTACATTTGTAACAACCGCAGTCTGGGGGCAGCGGGAATAATCCAAAGCGCGGATGTTCAACGAGTTTACCCCACCGCTACGGACACGCAGTCTAGGTCGAGCCGGGCCAGCGGGCATTTGGGGTCGATGCAGCATAATGTGTACATGACAAGCGTACCTCAAGTCCCACGAGCGTCGAGCTAAGTAGAGATCTTTCCGACCTAGAATGTCTTCAGACTCAGAGAACTGGCAGCGGATAAATTGTGGATGAAAGACACTCGCTCCTCTCCTAATCTTCACCCTGATGCCTCCACGTTTGCCTCGGCGCCTCCGGCGCTTCTTCCGGTTAGAAACACAGCAGGGTGGCCGAATGACGCACTCAGCGTTTGGAGAAATAAACGGAGGATGACATCCGTCACGAAAAGCAGGAGTTACCCATGCATTTCGGAGATCCAGCAAAGTATTCCGGTCGTAAGACCATGTAGCAGCGGAACAGTGCTTATCTAACGTAAATAGCAATACAAACACAAACAAATATAGGAACTGACGGCAAGCCGACCAACACACTGGCGCCATCTTGTTCACGTGAAGCGGTTTTACTTGGATAAACACCACCACAGAAAAAATAAGACAATCGCTACTTTAACCTAAACTATCCTTAACCTTGGTAGTGTGCTAAAGAATAATTTAGCAGTCACTTACAGTGACATACAGTACACTAATTACAGGGACGATTCCCCCAGATTCTTTGGGTGCAGTAAAGATGGTGTATTGCTTTGGTGGAGCTCCACCCAACAAATTGAATGTTTTTGTGTTGTAGATGAGTACAAATTGAAAGAAGTTGAGAAGGTTAAATACATGCATGGAGAAGAGGAGCGCATGAACACACGAAACCAAGAGAACTTGGTAAGAACTTAATACACACAAAGTGATGTTTGCAGTTGTCACATAATACTGGAAGATGTTTTTCTTTTTGTTTAGGAAAAGAGCACATTTTTGCACAAGGGCAGGCATAAAGATGCCACAGGAAATAGTAATAAGATAAGGTGAGTGTGTTTGGTTTCGTTCTTGATGAACAAAAATTACATGAGTATTGTGTTTCAGCATCACTTAATTGATGTTCACCAAATCTTTACTCTTCCTCAGTATCCACTCTTCAGAGAGTCAGCAGGAGTTTTTTAAAATGCTGGATGAGAAGATTGAAAAGGTGTGTTACAATGATTAAACTTGTTACGAGAAGCATTACACTATATCGCCTTTATTCACCCAGGCTTGCAGTAAATTCATTATTTTCACTTTTATTTCCATAGGGACGGGACTACTGTTCGGAGGATGAAGATATGACATAGCATGCTGAGTCCCTGACTCGGGCCATCAGCGAGTCAGAACTCCCCCAATGTTCCTTACAACTCCTTTCCATGCCCTCTCACCCCAAGAGTACTAATCTGCAAAAGCATGAGGTTAATAACTTGGTCGAAAGTGATGTTCAATTCTCTTATTCCCTAAAGTTTACATACTACACACCTCACCCAGATGTCTTACAGGTCAGTGTTTGATACTCTTGATGTATGATAGGGAGCATGAAAAGGCCTTGTTTAAGGATGTCGGGATTTGGCCCAAGTTTTGAATGGGAAAGCCATTTTCAGACTGTTCCTCAATTCCTTGCCTTACACTACCCATAAGCCTTCTCCAACTCATAGACTACATACGGTGGAGAGAGCAATGCACATAACATCTTGGATTTCGCCTTCTCTTTGACATGGACATCTGTCAGACACTCACATACTCGTACCGTAAGGGACCGTGATGCACATGAAGTGGAGACGCACATCAGGAGGGATTTTGCTGAGAGACTTAAGTGATGCTGAAACACAGGATGTGAAATCTTATGAACAGAAACACAAGGCCATTTATAGCAAGCGTTTTTTTCTTTTACTATATCAGCAAAGTGTTTTTCACCCACAAATGTATTATTTGTTGTCTTTGACTTTTTTTGAGTCATGTGTTACAAAGCTCAGGACTGTGGTGCTGTGTATGTCATCAGTATATTTGTTGTTGGATGAGAGCAGTAGTTTCTTTATAGACAGTCTTAGATATGTTGGGTTTATATGCAGCTAAATAATGAATAGATAACAGCATCTAGAGGAGTAATATTTAGTGACTCCAGTTACAGTATCATTATGTAATGTAGTTTTTGATACTCATTTTGCTGTGTAAAACAGGTGACTATCACGTGTTAGCTTGACATTTACATCATTTACATTCCAGTTTTTATAAGTTTAAAAAAGGTCAAGTTTTGAAGCCAGCCTTCAGAGTTTTACATAGATACTTTTTTATTACCAGCAAGTGTTGTTTCCTTTTACAATTTTGACAGTAATGATAAATGTACCATAATCTTAAGCAGTTTTTTTTTTACAAAGAAACAGACAAGCCATTTTTTTCTTTTTGAACACTAAAGTGATAATATAACATATGTTTGATATACAAGTTCTCTTTACATTTGGGCCAAACTATATTGCCAAAAATGCATAATGTTTGTAGCTGAACTAAAGAAGGATGAACAAAGGTTTATTAATGTTATCTTTTTTAGCTCTGTACCATTAATGTTAAGTTAGATGTTCCAATTTGTTTTGGTTTACGGTCAGTTTACCCTGCTCTGTTTAGGTTTTTGGGAATTATGCGGTGTTATTTTACATAACTGACATTTCAAGTGCAAGTAAAGAGGAGCATTTTAATTGTGTCGTCTTTGCCAAATACACTACATCTCTGTTGAGGTATAGGAAGATTTAATAATTAAAAAGCAAATCATACAAAAATTCAGTCCCGCACTCAAAGATAAAACCCGTGTATAAATGGGTCTTGCATCAGTCATAAATATTAATCCAAAATTAAGAGATCAGCATCCTTAAAAGATTCTGTCTGTGAGTATCCGTCTTACGTTTGTAACTTCCGTTTGCGATGCTGTCGGCGGCCTTGATCTTTGATGTCTACTGGAGGATCAGGGGTCAGAAAGCCATCACACAGCTTCTGATACACCAGAGTGGAGTCGGACGCTACCGCACACAAGAGCACCGGGCCACCTCTGTCCAAAATACACCGTAACCTAACAGATGTTCAATGATACAACTGTTAGTGGCTTAAAGGAAAACACCAGTTTTTCAATATTTTACTATGTTCTTACCTCAACTTTTTTTCAATGCGTGTGCACTTCATCTTTGCACAGAGTGTTGTGAATGTGTTAGCATGTAGCCTAGCCCCATTCATTCCTAAGGATCCAAACAGGGATGGATTTATAAGCCACCAAACACTTCCATGTTTTCCCTATTTAAAGACTAATTAAAGAGTAAGTATGGTGGAAGTTTTTGGTGGCTTATAAATTCATCCCTGTTTGGATCCTAAGAAATAAATGGGGCTAGGCTAAATGCTAACACATTCACAACGCACTGTACAAAGATAAAGTGCATGCATTGAAAAAGATAGCGATGTATTAATTAGTCTAAGTTGAGGTAATAACCTAATAAAATAAAATTAAAATTTTTCTTTAATGAACATTTTAAAACTATAATTAGAAAAAAAAACACTGTACAAAAACAATTATGCTAAAAATGGCAATGTTTAGATGTTAGGTAAGGTCATGCTAGTGTATTTTAGGTGTGTTGCATGCAACGCAGCACAGACGATCGTCCTATGACATCAAAGTATCGCGAGAACACATCAAAAGCTGTGCTTTCGTGTTACTTTGATGTCATGACCCGCTCGATCTGCGCGACGCCATATGAATACAAACTTGACTGTCCCATACTCTCGGTGTTTGATGGTTCTGTGTGACCGTAGTGGGTAGATTATCTGAACTGTCTCTCCATCTTTCTCTCGCCCCTCTAGCAGAACCGCCTGCAACTCTGGACAGGAAACGGGCAACACCTCTGACCAGCCACGAACTGCTGGAGAATAAAGACACATGAGCTTCTATTTTGTTACTACGATCTTACTACTGATACTCCATTTTGTCACCTTCTGTCAGATCCATGTACACCAGAAAGGCAGCATATACTTGAGCACTGTCACCTACGTCCAGACGCATCATGTCTTGGTACTAAAGAGAAAATTAAACGTATGACTTGTGTTCCAAATAACGCAATCGACTTATAAATGTGGCTCGTTCTTACCACGCTGTGCTGGTGGATCCAGTTCGGGATATCTGCACGATTTGCGCCATCCATCGCAGTTTTCTACACTTGTTTTGCCGTGTTCCATGAAGCGCATATTTGATAATGCATTTCACCAAACAGTTGAATTCCCACGTGCGCACACGATAGCAGGCTTCACTTTGCATCCAGGGGTACCTCATGAATATTAATTACGTACTACTGACGTTTCACTGCAACGGCCATTCACTAATTCATTCTAATTAATATTTATGAGGCACGTTCATTTGCCCATATACTTAAATTTACATAGATGCGGCGCCGCAACTAACTGGCGGATGACATCAAAGTACTGCGAGAGCGATCGACAAAATCATCTGCTTCCGCATCACTCTCGCGATACTTTGCTGTCTTCCTTAGATATGTGTTTTTTGTAAAAATTTCCCCTGAGACTATTACACATTTATTTTTGGAGTGTCTCAAAACCCAAATATTTTGGAAAGAGCTCAGTACTTTACAAAGAAAAGTTATAAAGCCTGTTATCTTTAAAGAAATTGATGTTATGCTAAAATGTTTTTCGTTTGATGGTGATAATAATATTCTGTTTATGCTTGATTTAATTATTATAATTGCACACTATTATTCATAAAGTCAAATGGAATGATAAAATGCCACATTTTGAAGAATTTAAAATAGATGTTAAAATATTTAGAGACAACATCCAAAAGCAATAACTCGAAAGCAAGAAAAACTATACGGTTGTTTAAGAAATAAAATGTTTTCATGTAAATTGCCTTCACTTTAATTTTTATTCTCTTCCTCCTTTGTTTTTTCATAATACCCCTGACATATATTGTTATATGTACTCTTGTTTATAAATTACATTTTGTTCTTGTTAATATTCAATAATAATAAAAAAAACTTTGCTGTTTGTTCTTGTGTAGTAGCATGAAGTCAAACAGCATAATCATAAGGTCACCTGACTTAATAAATATCCATGTACATAGTCGAGAACGCAGCTGATTGTTATTGTGCTCCTTTTAAATGGTTACAGGTTGTAACACCGATTACAATGGGCCCACACTGAGGCAGTTTGACATGAATCTCTTACTGAAAAACATTATTTATAACTACTTAACACCAAACATTTCGGTAAATTCAATCATTTGAGTACCATTAATAGTTATGACGATATGTGCATTTGTACATTTCAAATTGCAAATTTTGTATGTCCCAATAAATATATATTTACAAAATTCTATCATTTACTCACCCTCATACCGTTTCCAACCCCTGACTTTTAATGAAGTAAATAGCCCTGGTATTCTTCATAAAGGTGGAGAAGACTAAGTTGACTGACAGTAAATATGAACTATACAAAAGTGTTACAACAATATCATTATATACAGCGATTAAATATATTTGCTTTTGGCCAGAGTCCTTTACACGTTAAATTTGTCAGACTGCATGAAAATCCTTGAGGAACTGTACAGTTGTGTCCTGGATCTTTACTTCACTGGATTGTATTTTAACCAACTAAAACCACAAAAAAAGATGCATCTCAGATGATGTTTTACTCTATTAGTTGAAGTACTAAAAATTAGTTTTTATCCACCGTTCACAGTCAGTAGGTCACGTACCAACGCTTACATTCTCCTCTTCTGTATGTATAACTGCACAAGCCAGTGCACAGCAAACGGCCACATAACAGCCAGCAGTCCAGAGGTGGGTGACAAGTCTAATGGCCACCGGGGTAATCTCTTTTAAACAAAACAAAACAAATTGAACCATTAATATAAATTTAAAAGAGGTCCATTATTCATGTAAACTGACCTTATTTTGAGATTTTATGGGCCAACCAGGGATACTTTTAGCCTAAAACAAAACAAATAAACACATGATGAAATTATTAAATATCCAAATAAAAACTGCCATTATGGGCAGTTTCCCAGATAGGGTTTAGGTTAAGCCACGACTAGGTCTTTTAAGGACAATTAAGTAGTAGTTTTTACAAACATGCCTTACAAAACAAGATGTTTTTACATTTAACCAGCTCAAACATGCATTTTAGGCATTGTCCACACGGACACGGGTATTTTTATAACCGTGAATTTCGTCCACACGCAAACGCAGTATCACGTCACTGAAAACAAAAATATTTGAAAACCCCTGCCAGGGTGAGGTTTTTCAGAAACGCCGGTTGCAGTGTTGTTGTGTAGACAGTACAACCAGGGTTTTTGCTTCTGATTAAGGCTTCTGATTGGCCAACGTGGCTTTATGTTTAGGGTTATATCACCGCCTGCTGGTGTGGCATGCTCTTGACAGCGCGTGATCATGTGTTATTGCATGTTCATGTAGGCGAAGATTTCTTTAAAACCGAGCATGTGTGGAGGGGATTTTTTTGAACCACAGTAGGAAATACCTGTGTCCGTGTGGACTAGGCCTTAGTCTGGGATTAACTCTGTCCATGAAACCACCCCTTTATGATACGTATATACTGTATATACCATGCCCATGGACTGCCCAAGAGGCCATATGACTGACAGCTAAAGCAACCAATCATGTTTCACTTTGTGCTGTGTTTACGGGAGTGAAAATGTCTCCACAATAACAGAGGCTGAGACTACAGTATATGATATAGGACCTCTGCTCAAAACAAAAAAAAAATCTGGCTTATTTACAATCCATTTTGTGTCTTAATTGAGGTATATAAGAGTTATTGACAACATGAATACATTTTACTAATAGAAGAACTAGCCTTACTTGTGATGCAGTCAGAACTTCCAGTATGGTCAGCCTTTTCAGCACATCCTGCATATTGTCCTCTAACTGTGACAGGGCCATGGCGATCTGTGTGTTGAATGCCTGCTTGTCCTTGCTTGCTCCCATCTCCCAGCGCTCACCATCCCCTTGGCAACTGTGCTCGGTCAAGTTATCATGTTCAGCTGGTGTGTTTGTCCCATCTAACAGACTGGCTGAGAGTAAAAAACCTAAGTCATTTATATACTTCTAGGAGCAGTTTCCCGCACACGGTTTAGATTAATTAAAGATTAGGCCTTAGTTATATTAGGACATATAAGTAGTTTTTACATACATACATACCTTACAAAACAATACTGGTGTGCAACTTGAAACAAAACAATGGCACTGATATATGTTATGTCAGTGCAAGATATTTTTAAATTAAAGCAGCTCAAACATACATTTTAGTCAGGGACTAGGATAAGCCGTAGGATAGTACCGTTTAAAGCTAAGGACTAAGGTTTCGGATTGCAGTTAAATTTTTTAAATTTAGGGTTTGTTCAAAACATCACTGACTACTTTTTATATAAGATATTTCTAGCATATTGTGGTATTCACTTGTTTTCTAAGTTTATACAAAAGCTGGGGGAAAATTGGCTATCACATATTTGCTTGTTGATGTCATTGCATTCAGATGTTTCTGAAACATTGACTCAAGCCCCACCTCTTCCTCTGCTTACTGACATTCTGTCAGTTTGGACTGTTCCAAGTGCTGGTGGGTGGGGGACCGGGGGTGTAACACCCTGTGGTTTTCCATCCTGACTCCCACACTGAGCTTCTCTGTTTCCCCCTTGTCGCTCCTGAATGTTGGCCCCAGCCACACTTATATCTGCCAAATGGACCCTGGGAACTCCTGAACCCTGGGAAGAGCATCACATATTCCCATTTATATTACTCTGACATGACAAACAAATACATTTCTTCCTTTATTTCTGTCTCTTAGTCTCTGGGAAATGTTACAGTTGTATTCTTGGACTAACTTTACGTTGGTGGACTGAAGCAGATGTTAACTTTGAATAATAAATATTTATGTAGTGGATTTCCAAGTCAACACATAACACTTTCAGAGTTCTTGTGATATATGTTTTAATTCCTAAATGAGCCCATAGCAAGATGGATTTGATGTATTTAACCCACCTAAAAAAAAGAGTGGTTGTATAATTTATTTTAAAAGACATATGGGGAGTTTCCTGAACAGGGTTCAAATGAATAGATGGTTATTTTAGGACATTTTTAGTAGTTGTTATAAGCAAACCTTCCAAAAAACATTACAGGTGTGCATCTTGAGACAAACACAGCACTGATATATGTAAAAATGCAAGGTGTTTTTAAATTGAATGCATGTTTGAGCTGTCTTGAGTCTAGGATAAACCCTGTCCTGGAAAACGCCCCTATAGGTCCGTTTTTTAATTGTCTTTAAGTGAAAGATTCATAAATCAGTTGACAGTACCTTTTCAGGTTTTGTTGGGTGTTCCTTTGAGTCACTGTGCATTTCGTTATCTGATTCATCTGTTTGAGATTTACATTTGGTAAGAATGTCGTCATCTGTATTGAGCATACAGTCAGTTTGTTCAGTTCATTTACGGAAACTGATGTGTTTTTTATTAAAGGGGACATTTCACAAGACTTTTAAAATGCCAAATAAATCTTTGATGTCCACAGAGTACTTGTCATGTAAGTTTAAGTTCAAAATATCATATGGATAATTTATTATAGCATGTTAAAATTGCCACTTTCAAGGTGTAAGCAAACTTTAATTGGATATAGCAGATTAAGGGGTGGTATAATCCCCTTCTGACATCACAAGGGAGATCAAGTTACTGGGTTGATCTTGTTCACATTTTCTAGGTTGGTAGAAGCACTGGGGATCCAATTATAGCACTTAAATATGGAAAAAGTCAGAATTTCATGATATGTCCCCTTTAAAGTATAGACACTGTAACCTAAAAAAAAATTGTCATAATTTACTTCCTTTAGAATCTTCTTGTCATTCTTAATAAAGTAAGTCCTATGGACTACCTATGTGGTATTTTTGTGATTTCTGGTTAAGCAATGGCAAAATTGTCATTATTAGGTGAGATATGTTTTTATGCCTTAAAGGGATAGTTCACCCAAAAACGAAAATTCAGTCATCATTTACTCACTCTCATGTTGTTAAAAACCTGTATAAATGTATTTGTTCTGATTAACATGAAGAAATATATTTTGAGGAATGTTTGTAACTAAACTGTTCCAAAGTGAGTCCCTTTCACTTCAATAGTAGGAAAAATAATACTATGGATGTGAAGGGACTCACAAACGGTTTAATTACGAACATTCCTCAAAATATATACATTTATAAAGGTTTGAAACAATTCCCTTAAGAATATTGTGTTATCCAAACCAAAACTGGTTAGACTATTTTTAAGTAGTTGGTAGTGGGGCCTAAAATTATTTTAGAAACACATTTTTCCGCAGTCATAAATCATCTTAGAGTTCCTATTAAACATCTATCAGCTTCCATCTAATCTAAAAACTTGTAAATAAGCCAAAGAATTGATTCATAAAAAAGCTAGTTTATAAATCTTTATATACCACTATGGGAGTTTTCAGATGAGCAGAACTCTAGAGGCTCTGTGCTGGGCTCCAGGCCGTACACCAGCTCCTCTTCCTGCTCCTCCGTATTTAAAGAACTATGAGTGTCACTGGTCAAAGAGGATACGCTGATCTCCTCACTGACATTTAACATTGGTGAATGTGTCCCTGCTTCTGCCAATGTCCTTAAATCTGCAGAAAATAAAAGCTGAAATAAAGTCTTATGTCTATTTAATTTGCAAATTAGTTCAAGCCTGTTATGTACATTTACCAGCCTCCACCATCTCAACTTCATCTTCTATATGTTCATAAGAACTGTCACTTTCATCTTCTTCATCTGAAGCAGCATCATCATCTTTTTCTTCATTAGTACGTCCTGTTTAATTTAACAGTATAACAGTATAATTTTGAGTATAACATTTTGATTACAGGGGGTTGGTCTATGACAAATCCTATGGTTAAGAAAGGAGTCTGAACACTAAGAACTATACTTTATGGATAAACGTATATGGATGGATGTCCCGTTCTAATTAATAGGCTAGGATATTCTAGGATATCACCTCCAGTAAAAGCCAAACTTAATTTTGCACCATAAAATAATATTAGAAAATGCTTGTCATAATGCAATGACATTTATACAGGTTTAAAGATGCATTGTGGGACTTTTAGAAGGATCTCTTAACAGAAATGCAATAATATACATAACTATATTATCAGTGCATAAAGACCTTACACAATGAACTGTATTGTTTTAATTACCTTAGAATGAGCCCTAATCGGACAAACTGTTCTACAGAGCGTTTTTCTTTCCTACATTGAAACAAAGACATTATACACGTAGATACACATTATAAATGTAATCCAGTGTCATCCGCCATATTGCTAGGGTCTGCTCACTCCTCAATTCGGGGAGTTATGATTATTGTAGTTGGGGATAAACTTTTCTTAGTAGAAATAAATGCAGGGGGGTAGCATTGGGGACCCATCCAAGATGGCGGGCGCACTGATACTTCAGCTCCAATAGGCAGCGTCAGTCTATAAGGCGTCTGCGTATATAATGTCTATGTGTCGAACAACATGTTTGTCCTGTTACAGCTATCGTTGCTTCCCTTCGTTTTCGAAATTGAGGAGTAAGCTGTTGACTGAGCTGTTGCAATTCGCAATCTTAACACTAGATGTCGCCAAAGATCCCACACTGGACCTTTAAGTACCAAGTGTTTAAATACTTTTTTGGGCCACGCAAGTTTGAAAATAGAACTAAGCCATGCAACCAAAGGAAACAATAGAAGAAAATGTATACTATTTATTTCAAGACAAATACCTGTGGATAATGATGCTGGTGTACTGGATACAGCTTCATCATCCTCCACTATCTCATAAAATGGGTCAAGAGCATCCATTAATTCTGCCATCCCATCTGTGACCGGAAGGGTTTCAATTATCTAGAATAAATCATTTGTGAATCTTTCAGACATATTTTTATTACTCATATCTGCCAATTCCAAAAACTACCTACCAGCTTTATTTCTTGAACATATTCCGTCATTGCTTGTTTTTTGGACATGTTTCCTAAGGCTTTCCAAGCCTCCCTGCAAATGTACAATAGACATTTATAACCAATTGAAATGAACGTGTCAAAAATGAAGAGTTGGTAGATAATATTTACCATTTAGCTTTATTAATAGAATTCCAAGAATTGGGTTTAATGGTGTTACATGGTCCTGATGTGGCTTGTTTGTAGTAACCATAGAACATAAGAAGCATATCATCGGAAAGTTCATAGGCACCTGTGTAAAATGAGACAAAAAAAAATTAAATCATAAGTCAACAGGTCACTCAAGATTAAATCTCTGTACGTTTTTTTTGCAAAGGATACCAAGTAAGTCAACATAACATTTATTTTACAAGATAAAGAAACTTTGATATCCATTTATTTAGGTAAAAACAAACAGATAATGCAGGTGACAGCATATTACCATCTCCAGGCAAACTTCTTATCACTTTGACAGCTGCTTCAAACCTCCTTTGGACAGATTTAGGATTATCCATTGCCCCTGCGGGTCAACACAGTATGATGTCCCAAAATATTAATAGTCAACTAGTAATAAGTCACCAATAAGGATAGATGATACTTCAATATAATTATAATTTACAGGAATACTACTTGTATGATTTGTGGAATATACGTGTACACGTCTTTCAGAAAGCAATATCTGATTATTTTTACATTTTTAAATGCACTTCTAGGACGTTTTGCGATAAACAACTAAGCAAAAAAGCACCACACGACACCAAAACACTAATGAAACACTCACCATCTGTGTTCTGTCCATCTAATGCAAAATACTGTTAGGTTTATTACCACACAACGCGTCCAAGGTATTAGGTGAAAGCGGGAGTTGTAGTTTCGGTTTAATTGTGATTAATAGAACGTTCGGCGCTGTTTGACTACAAGACCCACAATGCCTTGCGACAGCGTATTAAATTGCGGCTTTGAGAAAGGGAGCTGTCCGATAACAAATATATAACGATATAGTTATAGATACAGTTATAAAATATAATTACTGAAAATCTTACAATTTACCACATATGTGACTACTAATAAAATGTATTAATATTACGAAGGTATTATTATATAATATGACTAAAAGCTATAATATATCTAAAGTTCATGTCTATATCTTTCAGTTATGTTTTAAATTAATGGATTTAAATAAAGTACAACTAAGCCTACATTCCAAATCTCCGTTTTGCTTACAATACACGCGTCAAAATGCTCCTCTATAACGACGTGGTATTTCACATCGATGTTGAAAGCGCACTCGCTTCCATTGGCCCTCATCAATCTAGCTGAGTCAAACATCCAATCACAGATCTCAGCGTAGAGCACCGCGAAGTAAAACGTCATTGTGCCGCAAAAAGAAGCCAACGGGAATCCCACAATGCCAGGCGAGGGACCTCCTGTCGGAGAGTGAAGCTCCGCTGATTTCAATGAAAGAGGGGGAGAGCAGTAATGCAGAGGGATGTAAGATGGCAGAGCTACAAATGTTGTTAGAGGAAGAGATCCCGGCAGGAAAAAGGGCTCTTGTGGAGAGCTATCAAAACCTTTCAAGGGTCGCGGAATATTGTGAGAATAATTATGTGCAGGTACGAATCGGGAAAATTTTCTTTTTCTTTAATGTATTGTCTGTATCATTGTGGATGTGATTGAAATGTGAGCATTGCCTGTGTAGCGTTACAGAGAGGACCCTCATCAAACGGCGATGATGGCGCATTGAGGCACGATTGGCGTGATATTTTCCTTTAATGTGAAACCTGAATCTTAGCCTTTGGATGAAATTGCCTTGTTTTAAGGCTCGTGCTCACAATACACGAATTCACTTTCAGAGGGTGTGTCTATGAGTCTCTGTCTCAAAGACGTGCCGCTTTCTGTACGATGGATGGAGATAGGTGGGCTTTAAAAATGATCAAAGAATTTAATGATAAAAACAGATTTATTAACCATTTTTGGATTTGATACATTGATTTTTTTATTCATTGATCATGAGCTCTATTAGCATATTGCAGGTCATGTAGCATCAATGTATTCACTGCAAATTTGCAGCCAATACGTCATTTTTAAACTAACACGTCATAGCATGAACGCTACAATGTTTCAGGTTTTTCAATAATGTCAGTATGTTTCAGCTGAATTTTGTTTAATTGAATGTCCAAGCGGTGCTATGACTCTCCCGTGTGACAGTATGAATGTGATGAAAGCCCAGATATTAGGTATTTGTTTCAACCTCTAAGGGCTATTAAACATCATACAGAATTTTCCAACATCAACTGAGAGATGTCAGCTGAACGAAAAACATTTTCTCTTAATATTTCAAATGCCCAGTCGATTTACACGGTTTTGCTTTTTAACGTGTATGTACAGTGTATGCGTATTGCTAATGTGTATTGTATGTAGGACTGAATGGCGTGTCTGAACTCACTAGACGCCTAGACGCGAAATGTCGGTGATGGTGTGAATAAGTTATTGCTGACACACCTGTGTTAATCTGTCTCTCACTGAGCCTAGTCATTCACTCACACCTACAGTCTCAGATCACCACATGTTAGTGTTGCAATATACAACAGAATAGTCTATTACAGAATCCTGGAAGCTGTATTTATTAGTATTATTTGGCCATCTTTTATTGATATGTTGAATTGTTATAATAAAGAAGAGAACCGTGTTGATCAGGTTTACTGAATTCTTAGTCATTTAATTCACAACATTCTACATGTGAAGTAAAAGCATATGTGCTGTCATGGTTTATATAAACTGCTATGAAAGCTTTAAATATTTACTGGCAGGAATTAGTTTGAGATTTTTTATGATTTTTTATGTAGCCTACATATGATTGTGAATAAGCTGTTAAGGATCAAAATCATCAACCAAATATTTCAACAGTCACTTTAGCATGACAGCAAAGACTTCAACACATTTAAATGAGTATAAGGTTGATGTCATGTGTAGAAAAGATTCATAGTTTGTGTGACCATCACATGTGATTTGAAATCTTTTAGCTATGAAATGCTATGATACATTTTATATTCCTTAAAAAATGTATATTAAAGATATCAAGGTTATATTTTCGCAGAATGTTCTTTACATAATGTAGAATGATTTTAGATAGAAAATCACTAAAAATGATTTTAGATAGTCACAGACAGGGTAACACATAAAATGATGGTAAAATATAATAAATAAACAATTACATTTATTCAGGATTTACTCAAAATAATCTGGTAAAACTTTACAAGAAGGTTGTATTTGTACACAATTGTATTTATCTAATGCATAAGATAACATAAACTAATAATAAACAATAATTCTACAGCATTTATTAATAAAGTTCATGTTAATTTCGGCATTTACTCATGCATTTATAAAATCAAGCGTTATAACTGTTAACATTAATTAATCCACCATGAACTAACATAAATAACATTATTGACCTTGACTTACATTAACAAAACTTAATACATGATAAAAATCTATATTGTTCATTGTTTGTTTCGTAAGGAATAATTGACGACGGTCCATTGAATTATAAGAAAATAATGCACACCCAATGTGAATCTGATTCGCGTCGTGCCTTTACACCGCGGGTGTGCATTATTTTCAAATAATTCAAAGGACCGGAGTCAATTATTCCTCTTATACCACGGTTACCACAAACATTGCTCTGGTGCCTTTTTCTAAGACATTTGATAAGTTCATAACTTGACAAGTTAGGTGTGCGGTTATCAGAAATTAATGCATACCTACGGAACATTTCTCAGCCAATCAGAATAAAGCATTCAACAGACCCGTGGTATAATGTAAGTTAATACATTTACTAATGTTTACTAATCATGTCAAATTCTTGCATAAATACAGTACACAGATCCAAATTACTTAATGAAATACTTAAATATTTGGTAAACCACACTTTTTGTGATTTATTGATGTAAAAATGCTTTGTCATCTCACAATATAAAAATAATAATCGTAATTTATGTATACACTCTAAAAATTGGGTCAAGAAGGGATGAACCCATGTTGTAAATGTGATTGAACCATGCTGGGTTGTGTCAACCCAAAATTTTGGGTTGTTTTAAACCCCTTGTTGGGTTAAACTTTTTGGGGGGTTAATTGAACCAAACGGCTGGGTTTGTCCCTTTTTGGCCCAACGCTGGGTTGAAAATAACCCTGCATTTTTTAGAGAGTTTACTCTTTGTATAAAGAAACACTGTTATGTAACCCTAGTGACTTAGAGTTGGTATAGCGGTTACCAAATACCAAATTCTACATCCACTCAAACACACAGACGTTCTCATCAAAGGACTAAATGACTCATAGATTTTTTTCTTATGACTTTGGTGGGTCTTTCAATTTTTTTGAGAGGATCTTTAGAAATCTGGCAGGGTTCTTTGGCATTAGACAGAATTTAGTCATGTCTTACAATGACATCAAGATTTCTTATCCAAAATAGGTCATGTAGTATAAATAATGGGGTAATAATATGACCTCGCAAAGCATAAGTAAGTATATGACCATTGTTCTCAAAATTTTCATTTGAGAATTGTTCCATACATTCAGATGTACCAATCATCTTCACACAGTTTCATCATAATTTTGAATGAATTATTTTAATGTAATACTGTGCTTTAATCAAGATTTCATAATTCATTTGGTTTGTTGTTAGTGCTGTTTTGTGGGCAGATGCTGTAGAGTATCACAGCTGGGGCATTTAAGAGTCCATTCTTATTTACCCCACGTGCCGACACACACATGGTCTTTTAGAACAGCTGAGAAGACTGATGTGTCGTAACAGGTGGTGTTTAAAGCAGGCTTGATAACAGTGCTGTATGCTTGCTGTACCATAATTGTTAACTATATAAGAGCATCTAATATTTATGTTATGCCAAAAGCACTCCTATTTCCTGTATATTTTGCTTTGACATATGAAGAGCTGCGATGCAAAACCACTTAAAGTGCATCTGATACGTTTTCTTGTAAATGTGTATTTTTCATTCTTAATGGATTCTGCCAACAAATATTTTTTTCTGAATGGACTGAGTCTGAGATTAAACGATTAATGCGTCCAAAGATAGCCTACGATAGTTTTCTGACAGTGTCAGAAATTTAGCATGATCAACGCACAGTGTGTTTGCTGCTTTGACCTGCATATTGGTATTTGTTTTACACTAGCGCATGCACTAACGTGTGACGCATCCGCCGAAGCTTCCGTGTCATCATCATACAGTCTACATGCTTGTCGTACCTAAGTTTAAATGATCCATGTCGCACAATGTGATAAGGTACTGATCTTATAGGAGTGCAAAAATCCTGCAATGTATTCCGCGCTTAAGGGGTTTCTGTGACGCATGAAACATCAAGGCCATGGGTTTCCTAGGGAATGTAGGACTTAATTAAAATTATGGGACCCTGAATGCCTTAAAGGGGACATTTCACAAGATTTTCTAAGATACCAAATAAATCTTTGGTCTCCCCAGAGTACGTATCCAAGTTTTAGCTTATAATGCCATATAGATAATTTATTATAGCATGTTAAAATTGCCACGTTGTGGGTGCGAGCAAAAATGTGCCGTTTTTGGGTGTGTCCTTTTAAATGCAAATGAGCTGATCTCTGCACTAAATGGCTGCGCCGTGGTTTAGATAGTTCAGATTAAGGGACAGTATTATTCCATTCTGACATCACAAGGGCAGCCAAATTTCAATGACCTATTTTTTCACATGCTTGGAGAGAATTGTACAAAAACTAAGTTACTGGGTTGATTTTTTTCACATTTTCTAGTTTGATAGAAGCACTGGGGAGTTGGGGATCCAATTATAGCATTTAAACATGGAAAAAGTCAGATTTTTATGATATGTCCGCTTTTCCAAATGCATAAATGTAAGCATCAGTATGTGTGCTATTAATTTTAAAGCCTTACGTCCTACAATTTATGCTAAAACATGAGAAAACTGTGTAGGTTCATATTAAAGAAGAAACTAAAGTCATATCTAGGAACCAGAATATCAAAATGATGGGTTATGTTCATAACAAGTAAGTAATTATTACCTTGAATAGAATAAACATACCATCCATATAGAAACACTATAGAAAAATCACTGAACACTTTTTGCACAAGCAAGAACAACTCAATTTTTGTTTATTTTCTCTTTAGTTATAACTTAATAAGTCAGCTGTCATTGCCAAGGTCGATGTGCCATAAATGTGAAATATTTTTAAATGTTTTAAACAGTACATGACTGGTTTCTGTATTGCATCATGCTTGTTGCAATACAATGAAACTGTAGTCTGAGCCTTTTGGTTTGTGATCTGTTGATTTCATCAGGTTTTCAGAATTAGCTCTTACGTTTATCTACAGAAGGTGTTTTATATTTTCAGTTAACTGGTTTTAGTGACTGGTTTAAGTAATCATTTAGCTTACATACAGTACTTATTGAGGAAATGGCAGGAGTTAGTGCTAGGCATTACAGCCATGTTTCATAAAAAGTGTATGTTTGTTTATATAAATATAACATCTTGATTTTTATATTGTATTTAGTGACAAATTCTCTAATTTTCTATTCTTTATATTACACCTTGGTTGTGTGAAATGATGTTTCCTCAGACTGATAACATTTTGAAATACCTATTGTTTCAGATATATTGCAAAGCCCTTGCATCAGCACACTTACCACAGAAACAATCCGTCTGAAATATCCTGGACTTAATTGCCTTGCTCCATAGAGTACACTACAGGGATGGTCCAGACATTGACCTTTGTTAGGCTCAAAGTAGAGGTTTTGGAACACGTTAAGGATACTGTGATCTTATAGGCAAAACAATTTCAACATCCATTATCTTGCTGATGTATCTCACCTCTTTGCAGCTCTTGGGAATCAACAATCTTTCATTGAATAGCACTTGTTCAGCTACATGATCTGATACAATACTTCTTCCAATACAAATTCCAATATGTTTTTAGTTTTAAATCATCATTCACAGAGGCATGACTGTTGAAGTTTAGGAAACTTAAACATAGTCTGACCTTAATATTCCTGCTGTCATTTTTACCTTTACGTAGGCGCAAGACAAGAGGAAAGCCCTCGAGGAGACCAAAGCCTACACCACCCAGTCTCTGGCGAGCGTGGCCTATCAGATCAATGCCTTAGCCAACAATGTGCTGCAGCTGTTGGATATCCAGGCATCACAGCTGCGTAGGATGGAGTCGTCCATCAACCACATCTCTCAGGTCAGCCTTGCATTATACCACCAACATTAAAAAGAACCAGGTGTTCTTTCATTTGTTTCTCTTGCTTTGAGGCTATAAGCACTCACCAAGCTCCAAATGTAAGTTTGAATTGGATATGCAAATAATGAAACAGGATAACTGGTCAGTTGGTAACACAACGTAAGAATGGTGATCATTACGTTAGCGAAGGAAAGGTCACAGGTTCTTTATACACGTATAAATTGAAAACACTGTTGCGTACAGCGGCTTTAAAAGTAGCTGTGTTTTCATTGCAGATGTGTGCAAAACGTTAGTGTTATTTTCTAAATGTCGATAAAAGACTATTGCAAAATGAAGGTGTTTAATTGATGATATGCGACTGAAACTTAGTTTTTCCTCTCGCATTAAGTCATTCCAAATATCACTTCGTCTGATGTTGGTAGGTTAACTAATATCACATCCACCCCACTAGGCATTACTTTTAACCTGAGGAGATGTAAGAGTATTATCCAAACATTAATGGCAAGGAAAGCTCCTCTTACTTAGTAACGGCAACGTATAGGTGCTTCTTGGAGGTAAAGTTATCTAAACATTATTGGCAAGGAAAGCCTCTTATATTTGGGAGCAGACATGCATTAAGGTGTTTCTTGGAGGTTTAAGTACATACCGTGCCATCTATAGGCTAAATAATGATTATGTGACTTGCATTAGGTGAACTGAAAATGCAAATAATTGCAGTTTTGCAAAATACAGATTTTTCCGAATTGCCTGAAAAACCACCTCATGCAAGCATAAAAACATTTTTGTGATATATGTAGTGGTAGTCTACTATCAAATATACCAAGTAAACTGATAACACATTCAAAATGGTAACCAAGTGAAACAAAATCGAGATGTTTCTTATTGTTTTTGAGAAGCTGACTTAAAGAAAAATAGTTCAAAATAAAAAAATTTAACTGGTACACTTTCTCACTTCACCCATTGGCAAGTGCAGCAAGTTCTCCTTACCGCCTGTCAAAGTTTTTTAACTGCATGCTTTTCTAGTTTGTCACTATTCACAAAGGGATAACGTACACTCATTACATTGCTTTTTGGGACTTTGTTATTTTGCATTTGTCTGGTTACAGTTACTATTTGTTTATTGGTTCACTCAGTTTTCCCATGATTCATATTTGCTCATTGAGATCACGCTGATCCGATGTGAAAGACGAAACAGATGGATAACATCAGCACATTTGGGCATGTGTAAAAATGATCCTGAATCTCCAGTTGTCCTCAAATGCACATGTTTATTACTGTACCTCCACTCTCCCTAATCACTTATATTATTCATAAATAATTAGATTTACATAGACTAGTCTATAGATTATGCAGCTTGTTAGTATCTTTAAAACGAATATGTTGTAAGCCATTATTTGTGAAGAAAATTGTAGATATTATGAGCGCTCTCTGTAGATATAGTACATCACATTTTTTTTTCAGGGGTGAGAGCTTTTATTCAGAGTTGTAATGGAGAGCCATAATGGAAACTAGATCTGATGATTTGCCTTCTATTAAAGTTAAAAGGCTCCTTTAAACTAGTTTACCACCACTTTTCTCAAATAGGATGTATCTATATCTATAGGATGTATAGATATGGAAGCTAAAATGAGGAAGCAGTCTCACCCTAAGTTAGTGAAAGTGTATTATTAGATCCCATATTTGGACAGCCCTGTCTTATGGATGGTTTTCATACTATAAGCAGTGTTGGCGAAAGTTACTTTTAAAAGTAATGCATTACAATATTAAGTTACTTTCCAAAAAAGTAACTACTTGTGTACTTTTCGTTACTTTTCATGGAAAGTAATGCAAGTTAATTTTGCGTAAATTTTTCTTACTTTGGTGTTTTTTTATGACTGAGAAGTTCTGCATTCAGAAATTGCATATTTCCATCGCAAAAATGTCAAGCTCTGGTCTGCAATTTCCATTTCTGACTGAAACTGTTCACGCATATAGTGTGTAACATTACATATCATATTACAGCCAGTCTAATCCAGCAAGGATGAAGCATTAAGATATTTTTTAGATTATTTTATTATTAGATTTTAAATCAAATCTTTCAGAGCAAAGAGCTTCGCTCTTAACTTTGATAGGGAGGCAAAAGAGTTCAGATCAGTTTGTTATTGGATCTCATGACTGATTTATATAGTTGTATACCTTCTGCAAACGTAATGTTGACCTAACCTGTGTTATTCTTGTTTTTTTCTCTTTTGTACTGCAGTATCAGTGCTTCTTCAATTATTCATACACTTAATTAATTTAAAGCAATGCCACTTACTGCCAATAGCAAATCCATAAATGCAATTACAGTTCATTGACACCATACAATACATTTCCTATGTTTAGACTGTGGACATTCATAAAGAGAAAGTTGCAAGACGGGAGATCGGGATTCTCACCACTAATAAAAACACATCTCGGACTCACAAGATTATTGCCCCCGGCAACATGGAGCGGCCCGTACGCTACATCAGGAAGCCCATCGATTACACGCTGCTGGATGATGTGGGTCACGGTGTTAAAGTAAGTTTTGCGGCCAGTCTTGACAACTGTTATGTCTTGTGTGGTAGTAAATAATGACCCAAATGTTCATTTTTGGGTTACTGACACTTTAAGTGTTGCATAGTTGTACCAGCACAAACAGCATTGCCTCCATAATTACCTCAAGTTACCTCAAAGTATGCATTTTCTTCATTGTGTTAGGGCTTTATAATTATGTTAATTGTCTAGGATAAAGGGAAAGATCCCGGTGGCCTACAGGAAATGACATTTACATTTAAATAGATTTAGATATTTAAATAATTTAGGTATTAAATTCTGATATCCGTGTTTGCCTCCTTGATGTAATGTGCAGTCTATGAATAAAGAGACACGTAACTGCTGTCTCTTTGTGTGTAATTACAATATATTAAAGTAATACATAAGTCACATCAGACTGCTTTAGATAGCATCATTTAAAAGAAAGATTAGTTAATTATTCATGCATGGTATGCAGCGGGATTCTGCATGTTGTGTGTATGACTGTTTGTGTGTGTGTGGTGTGTGTACAGCCCTTCTCGTGTTTCCCTCATTATATTTATGTTATTAAATTATTCATGTCTGTCAATGTCAGTATAATAATGACATCACTTCACTCATTCTGATGTTATCCCTGTTATGTAGGCATTAGATTGCCCCTAAGATGTAATTGCGATAGACCCGTTTTTATTTTGACCTTTATGTGTCTCTTATTGTGTTTGTGAGATGATGGTGCAGTATCATGACAGTGTCATAATTCACTTGTGCACTAGTAATTTCATTCCCTTGATATGTAGCTGAGGCAAGCCTTCAGGCCATTTGCCAACCTCTCACCCCAGAACCTGTTTTATATGCTTTATCAGATCCGGCCTGACTGGACTTTCTCTTTCCCATTATTAAACGCCCTGAAGGCTGCCCTCATACTGCCTAGGAAACTTAACTCCTCAAATGTTTCTAGTATTGCAATGGCAAACTAATGATAATTAAATATAATTTGAGCTCTTGGGTCATTCAAATTCTCCAATTTCTACTTGATCCAACCCTTAAAAAGTACTGTTGGTATAATGTAGTCAGATTCAAATTTTTAGGCTACAAAATTTAACACTTGTTACCTGATAAGCCTTTTTATAAATGTGATACCATAGTATTTTTTGGTTCCTCCATACAAAAAGGAGTCATGGTTTAACTACAGAAAAAAATAAAAAAAACATGGTTAATATAGTTAAATCATGGTTTACATGGTTAGTTAAATGTTTAATTTCCATTAGGGTTTTGTTAGTGTAATTGCATCTTTATATATAGCCTACTATAGTTGCATTATTCAGAATGCTTAACATATGATTTGTATGCAAACTATTAATTTTAGTATACTTTGAATGTTACAGACATACTTGACAAGTATCCAAAAATCCATTGTTTCTTATTGTATTATGAATACGGTAGTACAGAGAGTCAAATCTTAAACGTCCTGCAAGTTACAAGTGTTTGAGAAATTGCATGTGTTACCTGTCCATTTATGTTGAAAATAATGATACTCTATAATGATCTACATGTGTCCTATTAGGTATCTTTTATTATCTATTAATACAACATACTACTATGTTAGTAAACAAATGCTGTATTAATAAAACATTAAGTATAATTAATTATAAATGCACCTTATGTTTAAAAGGATTGTTTTTATAATGTTGTTTTCTAGAGTAAATGAGTCTGATAAGAAGATCATTTTGATTGACATTAATGGTGATTACCATTCAGTTTCTTTGACTTCTAAGCTTGTGTCTCGTGATGCTTGTCCGTGAAATTACATTATGTGTGTGTGTGTGTGTGTGTGTGTGTGTGTGTGTGTGTGTGTGTGTGTGTGTGTGTGTGTGTGTGTGTGTGTGTGTGTGTTAGAGGTTTTTTTACTTATCTTTCACTTTTGTATTTAAGCTTAAGTAATTAAATAACGTGATTTATCCCTTTTCTCTCTCAATGCTTTCACTTAGTGGCTTAAAGCAAAGGTAAGTGCACCCTTACGTGACCCACAATGCTTTGCAGCTCTCGTGTCATAATTTTTGCCTTTATTCATTTTTCGACAGATTGCACCCATTTTAAAACTATAAAAGCGCACATCATTTTGCTTTTCTGTAATTTCATTTTAGAAGACAGTTTAAAATGTGTATAAAGTCTTTTAATATCTTTTCTGTTACTTTATGTAAAACGTTTAGTTACTGCTGATAGCAATGAAATCCAGCCTGTCTTTATTTGACAACATTTCAGGAACTCATCAGCTCTTTTTGTTGTCATTTTGCAAGTGATGAAATCAGGTCTGTTTGTCCAGACAGTGTTGTCAATATCCGCTACATTGGTTGCTATCGTAATGACGTAGGCAGACGTTTTCATACATCGTCATTTTATACTGAGAATAGCTGTCAGGTAGAAAGTGGAAAGAGTCGATCAAAAAACTTTTTGGAGTGCATTACTATGTTTAAAAGCGCTCACATGTTAACTACTGTCTTAATAGTGAAGGCCAAATAGTTTACTAAATGAGCAAAGAGTGAGCAATTTTTTGTAAATGTGTTTCAGCAAGGGAATAACCAACCAGCTCGGGGAAGTGGTGGAACATTATCCAGGACCAACCCACCTACACAGAAGCCCCCAAGCCCACCCATGGCAGGAAGGGGTACTCTGGGGTAAGATACCACTATGAAACCAATCACATACATTACTCTTCTAATGCATTTGGTGTCTTTTGTGTACCTCTAAGATGTTAGAATATAATTTGTCATGTAAGTTTATATGACTTTTTGCAGTATCCTGTCATTTGTAATGATTAAATGCATTAAATAGATCTATTTACTTAATGTTTGTGCTTTTTAGACGAAACACTCCATATAAGACCCTTGAGCCTGTCAAACCTCCTGTGGTGCCTAATGACTACATGACCAGCCCGGCTCGACTGGGCAGTCAGAACAGCCCTGGACGCACAGCTTCACTCAGCCAGAGACCCAGAACACACAGGTATCTCACAAATGGACACACATGATGTCACTATACAAATGAAGAGTTTCGTTGCAAAACGAGATAAAAAATCCGTTTTTTTTTATTGTTCAGAAATCTCGTTTTTTGGTTGTGCATTCCAATTAATATTAATTCAACTGCAGTTGGTTTGTTTTGATTTAAACCTTCATAATTTAAAAAATATTTTTCAAATATTTTTGCAGGAAATGTTTCTCGCTTTTGGTCTGTAATCACATTTAATTGATGGTTTAGGTTTCCAAAAATCATTATCTTTGATCACTTTTTTAAATGATGCTACTTATATTTTAGTAGCTTTTTGTAACTGTAATCCAATTGGTTGTCTCTGTCTTAGTGGTAGCAGTGGGGGCAGTGGCGGTCGTGAGAACAGCACTAATAGTGTGGGAATACCTCTGGCTGTGCCAACACCCTCCCCTCCTAGTATGGCACCAGGTGAGAATGCAAATTTTGCCACATTTTTTCTTACTGTACTCTTAAACTAAGTGTCAAAATTACTTTAGACGTTCAGACTAGGGCTTGACTGTGGTAGATGAATATGCTATTTTATCTGCTTAAATTAAATATAAAAATAAGAAAGTTTACCTTCAGTGTCCTTTGCTATGTGCAGCATAAATTATAAATATGCCTACTCTGCAAAGAAAAAAACAGAAAATACTCTGCTGGATTCACATCAGACGTGGTAGAGGCGGCAAGAACGCGCTATTCACGCATAGTTTGACGCTTGAACATTTTGAGTTTACTCACTTCATTAGCACGTAAAATTCTAGTCATTTGAGACATTCACGTGGAAATTCACGTCATGGGAGGGGCTTCTGCGACTCCGCCTGCTTCCTGTAATCACATCACTACTAGAGCAAGCTCCTGATTGGTTAACACGGCACGTTATTTTGCGTCAATTGCGCTAACTAGACGCGAGAATGAGACGGATTTGCGTCTACTGTGCTAAATGCCTTATGCTAAGTACACACCAAACGGGGGGCATTTCGTTACTCGCTCTAGATTACTTGCGGGATTTAACTTCGTGTCATGCGAATTTTTGGCAAATAGACGCGTTTAAGGCAAATAGCACTTGTGTTCGTGTTAAAGGTGCCGCCCACATCACGTCATTCGCATCGCCCCACGCAAGGACGCGTCTGATCACGTCTTTGCATTTACTTTGCATATAATCTACTTGCGCAAATCGTTGAACTCGCGTCTGGTGTAAACCCACAGTTATGCTGCGTTCATCAGCCCCCGTAAATGCGGCAAGCGCCAGTGATTTCAATGTTAAGTCAATGTGAAGACGCGTTGACGCGCATCTGGAGGTCTCTGGGGGCGTTTAGCACGGCGCGGTAGACGCAATTCCACCTCATTCACGCATCTAGTTTGCGCGAATGACGCGTATTGAGCGTTGCCATGGGAAACGTGCGAGTTGAAAAATGTGAACTTTGTCGGAAAAACGCGCAGCATTAACCAGTCAGGATCTTGCTCTAGTAGTGACGTGATTACAGGAAGCGAGCAGAGTCGCAGAAACCCCTCCCATGACGCAAATTTTCGCGTGAATGTCTTGATGACTAGAATTTCATGCGCGGCTTTAATGCACAAATGAAGTGAGTAAACTCAAAATGTTCAAGCGGCAAACTAGACGCGGTAGACATGAATTTGACGCCTCAAACGCGGCTGGTGTGAACCCATTTTCATTCGCCCCGTGAGACCTCCAGACGCACGTAAACGCGTCTTTACAATTGACTTAACATTAATAGCATTTGCGCTTGACGCCTCATCCACGGCTGGTGTGAACGCAACATAATGCAATATTATACGTTTATTTACAAGTATTTATATAATTAAATGATCGGATAGGTGATTATGTGATATAAAATATATATTGTAGCAAAACTTTTTTGTAAAATATTTCCTTACCATCTCATAAAATTTCTTATAATGTAATGAAACTTTTTATGATCTTACATTGTAAGATTTTTTAATGTTTTTCCCTCTGTTCTTCTTACTGCAGTGGTTCCTCCGGGGCCAGGTTTGGGCCCAATCCCGATGTCTCAGTTTGGGACAATTTCTCGGCAGATCTCCAGACACAATTCCTCTACCACTTCCTCTTCTGCTTCTATGGTGTCAGCTACTGGCACCTACCGACGCGCCCCTGCCAGCTCATCACAGTTTTCTGTGCCTCAGCCCCACCTGAACGGGGGTCCTACATACCCCCAGAACACAAGTGAGTCCACTTTCATAAAAAATAAAGTTGTATGATGGCCTCCAAAGGTTTAGGCATTTCATCCACAAATAAAAATCTATATTGTTGCATTAGATAATACAAGATTCAAGTGACAGCTTAGAAGTAAAATAAAGATTTATCGAACATGAGTGGAATATGCCCATAGTTAATGTGAAGTATTACACGGCTCATTGGAATGCTGGATTCTGATTGGCCAGTCGCGACATTTGCAGGTTTGTTATTCTCAGATAACAACTGCTTAAAACTATAACACAAGGTAAATCGGATACTGCAAATCATTTTAACAGAAACAGTTTAATATTACATAAAAATTAAATATTAATATGTCTTTGAATAACATATATGACATACAATTTACAAATGATAAATGCAAATACTAGAGTGTTCATGACACTTGGAAGTCTTATCTTAAAATGGAAAGTAAACATGTTTTCCTCGTTGAAATCTGCATTTGTTAGGGTAATAGCCGTGTAATAAGCAGGATAATGTACAGCCAGTTGTTATCATGAAATAAGCACCTTCGCGCCGGGTCCTGATCACACTGTCGGGGCTCATTTCTGCGATAAATATATACATTATCACTCAATATTAATCTTGGGGTTCATTTTCTTGGAGACTTGTATGAACTTGAGTGGATTTAGGAACTGGAAAAGGCTCATAATATTTAAGGTAGTTCTGAATAAAAGATCTAGCATCATTTGTTTGCAGATACTATTGTTTGTTGTGAAATGCAACGACTTTCATACATGTTGATGTAATTGTTTAATGCTGTTTTAAAAGGACATTATATGATTTACAAACAGATCATGATGTCAGTTTGGATTTTGTTTTCGAGAGGTTATTGTCAACATCTAGTAACCAATGATCTGCGTGTTTTTCTGCTTTTTAATCTCTTCATGTCACAATAACACACAACACCTCTCACCTTCTGCATGTTTCTATGTCTCTGTGGGCTGTCTGTCTCATTTTTTGCCTGTCTATGTATGTGTGTGTCTGTTTATGTCTCTAGTGTCTGTCGCTCCACCGCCACCCCCTATGGCGCAGCTGACGCCTCAGATTCCTCTTACTGGTTTTGTAGCCAGAGTTCAGGAGAACAGTGAGTACTGCACACATTAGCATAGAGCTTCGCTCTTCTTGTGCCTGCAAAAGTATATGCCAGCACTTATGGTGTATGTAGTGGTAAAATGCATTCAGTTTACGTACTACATGCAGAAGACCCTATAGCAAACAACACCCTGGTATCACAGTGGGAAGCATTTTTTTCTAAATTATTAAAATCTTAATTAATCATTGATGATGTTATACTTAGAGTCCTTCTGTCGTATTTGTTTAGTTACAGACAGTCCATCTCCACCACCTCCTCCTCTACCTGAGGACACGACCCTGTTTGAGGAAGCGGCTCCACCCCCTCCACCTCCACCCGTGGATTATGATGAAGAAGATGGGGCCCTTGTGCAATATAATGACCCATATGCTGATGGAGACCCCCATTGGGCCCCAAAATCTTATATGGAGAAAGGTGAGTGTTTTCTTTTTCAACTCTCTCTTTCTTATTTAAAGGAAAACATAATATTGTAAAAGTATGATGTTATGATTTTTTATATGAGCATTATTACTGGTGGATATGTAGCTTCACCTGACTACTTATCTATATCTAACTAACTATCTACAAAGATTTATGTCTATTCACTGAATAGTGAATTACATGATATCAAAGTCCCTTCCTGTATAGCTCAGTGGTAAAACATTGTGTTACCAGCGCAATAGTTTGCTGGTTTAAATAAAAGCATCTTGCAAATGCATAAATGTAATGTTATAACTTACCATGTCTAAATCTCTTTCAGTGGTGGCCATCTATGACTACTCAAAAGACAAAGACGATGAGCTCTCCTTCATGGAGGGCGCCATCATCTACATCATCAAGAAAAATGATGACGGGTGGTTCGAGGGTGTGTGTAATGGTGTGACCGGACTGTTTCCTGGCAACTACGTTGAATCTATCATGCACTATGCTGACTAATGCTTAATCCCAGAGACAAACAGCCAATCAGCTACAAACATTGCAAAGTGCATTAGGAAATGACTGAATGTTTGTTTTTAGTCCAGTCGCTGATGTATCAAAGCATCTACAATGCTCATTGGATTATGAAAAGAAACAAAAAGAAACTTATTTCTGGTTATGTTGCTTCATATGTTTTGTACATATATTACAGTGAGATGTTGGCTGTAGGCTTTTACTAGTGTTTGTTTTTGTGTGTTTTGTCAGTGTACAGAGACCCGTGTTTGCCAAGTATCAGCTAGGGATAATTTCTTTTTTATTTAAATTTTTTTTGTTTATTTTAACTCATCTGTCAAGATCTTCCTTTATGTCAGGAAGAAATGTATGAATGTGATTTCTAAAAAATTAGTCAAAAAATAGGAAAACGACATTTTTTTCTTTTCTTGCATTTTGCCTTCACAACATGCTAGTCTCTTCTATCACTTTACCTCATGACTTTAGGTAGGTATGAAAACAGATGCAGTAATATGCAGAGATTGTCCTGTATGTCAAAAACATGCCCAGGTCTTATTTTAATAAAAAAAGTAAGTGATCATTAAAATTTTGCTTTTAGAAAATGAATATTTGAAGAGTTTCATTGCAAATCGAGATAACTTTTTTTTTGGTTGTGCATTCCAATTAATATCAGTTCAACCGCAGTTGGTTTGTTTTGATTTAAACCTTCATAACTTAAAAAATACAGCTAAGTACCACCATAAAAAATAATAACATGATAACATAATAATAAACATGTTTTGACAAATATGTTAAAAACGGATTAATCTCGTTTTGCAACGAAACTCTTCATTTGCTGTTTTTCAGAACCATTTAGATTTTCTGCATTGTGACATTATTTTTAAACTTATAAAAAAAATTATCTTATGGTATTCTCACTATTGTTACACAAAAATTTATGTTATTTAAAAAAGTATTTATAAATTATATATAGATTATAGTATTTGATGTACTGCTTTTATGCCTATGAAAACATATTAGCATTAATAGATTGCTGCAGGGATGATGTATTTTTATGGGCCAACCCTGGATGTTACGCTGGTTCCCTCACTAAAAGCCCATTCATTTTTCCCATAGACTTTTGATTATCACAAAATAATAAGCTCTGTGTTTAACAAAAGATTACATGTTTTGTCCAACAAGATGATCTTCACAGATGAACACAACTTTTATGAAGTCTTTAGTTTTATTTATACTAAACGCATTTAGACTTTAAAATTCATAGAAGTTGTTTCATCTGTTAAGATTAACTTGTCATAAACTTTTGTTAAACACAGAGCTTATTTTTTTGCGAATAGGCTTTGTAGTGAGGGAACCAGTGTCTTGCTAACTTCTGGGGTTGGGCTACAAAAATACAGCATCCCTGTGGCATGCTATAATCCAATTTACGAATGATTATTACAGAACGACCACAAGTAAAACATGTAATGATAAAACTGCCAGTAAAAAGAGAATTAAGGGGTTAAATGATGGTAGTCGTTATTCAAATAATGTACCAATGCAAAAAATCTTAGCGGGTCTTTAAAACAATTAAGTTTTCTTTGTGCAAAAATACAATGATCTTGATATGTTTTTTGTTAGATTTGCGCATAATCATGTTTAAACTGTGCCAAGCGGGCCATTGATAGTATTCAGAAAACTGACTGTTGTTGTTTTAAACTACTGAAGTATTGTGAATCCTTATGTTGCACTGACCGGAGGCAACCGTTCTCTTTACTAAACCAGTCCCTAACATTACCCACAGATTTGTTTCTTAAAGTCAGTAGTTAAAGTCAGGTATTGTCATTGTATAATTTATGTAAGAGGACCACACAAAGCAGAGTCTGTCTGTCTCTTTAATGGAAGAATCAAGTTTAGTGTACAGTATGGATGAATGTGAACTCATAGCTGATCTGAAAACTAAGCATGGCACAAACGTTGAGATGTTTCTGGTTTTTCTGGTGTCTTGGTTTTACAAAGTGTCTCAAACTGCTGTTGAAGGTTAACAGTGTTTGATTAGCAGTTTTATTTATTAAATCCAATTAAATATCTGTGAGAATGTAAACTCACAGCTGTCTGAACAATGACCTCTCAATGTTAAGCATTGCAAGGCCTTGTCAAAACATGTGCAAGTGATCTGTAATGTAAATGTCAAGTAATTTGCAGAATATCTGCAAATAATATAATCTATAATCGTTTTGTATATATATAATCTGTTCTTCTTTTTATGTACAGTCTCTTTTTATAATAAAGCACTGTCCTGTGCAACACATTGTGTTATTATTATTAATATATTATTACGTAGATACTGGATAATTTAGAGTTTAAAGGCGGGGTGCATGATTACATAAAGATTTTTGAAAAAAGCTTTGGAAAAGGGAGTTGGGCAGAGTACCAAAACATACTTGTAGCCAATCAGCAGTAAGGGGCGTGTCTACTAACCAACATCGTTGCCTGGGTTGCGTATGTGTGGGGCGGGTCATTCAAAAGAAGGTCCAGATTCTATTGGAGTAGGGGCGTGTTTGTTTAGGTGATTTCAAATGTCAACAAGCTTTCAGAGATCATGCACCCCACCTTTAAATACACAGAATTAATGATAAATTAATGTTTTAAATGTCATAAAACTGGGGTCCCCCTGGGACTGTTTCCCAGGCCCGCCCCCCAGGATGAGAACCACTGCTTTAGATGGTTTCTGAATGTATCAGTTAATCTAAATGGACAGCAGAGGGTGATGTGGGGTCTAAAATGGAAAGCACATTGTACATCTGTTTGATCCAAAAGAGGAGGTTGACCACAATATCATGGTAGTGAGTTGTCAAGTGTTAGTGAGAACTTCTCTGATGTTGTTTTTCATCTGATACTGATTTTGTTGTTAAAATAAAAGTGTTTTCTTACTATTCCATCTTCAATAGATCACAACAGGAAATATTTTAAAGACTGTACTGGTTGCACTTTAAATGACAAAAAATTTATTACTATGGACGGATGGCAAAACCCTAATGCTTCTAAAGGAACTGAAAAGTGCCATAAAAGTATAACAAATGTAACCCATATGTGGTCTAAGATCAATCGGCTCCATAGATCTTTAGATCATGATTAAATATACCATGAATGAATTCAGAATGGGCCCCTCCTTAAGACCTGGCATGAACCTTTTTTTTCTTTTTTTAGGCCATTATGCATAGAATGTCAACAATATTTAAAGGGATAGTTCACCCAAAAATGACAATTCTGTCATCATTTACTCACCCTCATGTTGTTACAAACTTTAAATTTCATTGTTCTGATGAACACAAAGAAAGATATTTTGAGGAATATTTGTAACCAAACCGTTTGTGGACCCCATTTACTTCCATAGTATTCTTTATAGAATTGATTGGGGTCCATGAACAGTTTGGTTACAAACATTTCTCAAAATATTTTCCTTTGTGTTCATCAGAACAAAGACATTTATACAGGTTTGTAACAAAATGAAGATAAGTAAATGATGAAAGAAGTTTCATTTTTGGATGAACTAAACATTTAAACCCTTATAATTGTGCAAATAACATTTGAAGTAAAAATGAATACAATTTAAAGAAAAGAAGAGAAAAAAATGCAATCAAAAATTAAAATGAATAAGGAAGGCATACAATGCAATAATTTCCAAAATAGGAATTTAACGCATTATAACTTTCCATAGTCCTGGTAGCTTTATGACTTGAAAGTCCTTTTGATGTTTAAAAATAAATACTAATTTGAACCTTAAATTGGATAATACTGGGCTTAATCCGAGCACTGCACTTATGAATACAAAACTTACCATATAAAATAATAAGATTTAAAAAGAAAATGACCCACCCCAAAGAAGTCTATGCATTCAAAGAAAAGATGTACATTAGTAAGATCATTTTCGTTTTTGCAGAAATTGGTTTGTCGGATAAATTAAGTGTATACTTTTAAAATAAACCTCAGTAACTGTTAGTAATACAGTACTTATTACAGTACCTAGTCCAAACTAAAGTCCCTTGCCACAGTCCCTGTTTATTGTAATTGTATGGCAAATATCAGTTGCAATACATTGAGTAAATGAATCACTCTAATCTTGTCAGTTACTGATACTGCTCTGTGCTAAAATTGACAATTGCTCCCAGTATTTCTCATTTGGGAGTTGTTGTGTGTTAAAGTATCTGCTAAATAGTATTAGGAAATGTTATTATTATCATTTCTAGCAGACTTCAGTTCATGGAAAATAAAGAAAACTTCCGAAAAGGCAATATACAAGCTAACACCTTATAATGGGCAGTTTGTTCACTTATGTGAATAAAATGACGAGACACTAATTACAAATTCTGGATTTCATGCACAAATTTCTCATGAAATCATTGCTTACACATATGGAGAAAATGCTTTAAAAAGTGGACAATGCATGGACAATGAAATTAGAATTTTCAAAAATTAAATCTGTAAAATATAATAAACTCTATTTTTTCCATACACTCATACAGAGGGAAAGAATATATTTACCCATGTGTAAGGTTTTAATGAGAACTTTGAGGAGGGAGAACAACATCTATTGCTTCCATATGACAGTGAAACTATGGATGTAAACAACAACCAGGTCTGATTTGTCCTGTGTTGCCAAGAGCACGGCAGCTACATCTGTCTGTTCTACAAGGGATTTTAAAGATCATTAGTAAAGTTTGGGTGTTACTGAGCTGCTGTTTACCACATGGTCTAGAATGAAAATGCATTAATTTAAATCATGGGAAATATTATATTACACACAGTAATATTTAGTCTTTAACTGTAGGTTTTTTATTGGAAAGGGCATAAAACAAGCAAAAACAAATCATCCATACACAGTTAATGATTTGAAAGGTGTGCAGTGTGGGAGCTGCCTCTTGTAGACATCAACACCTGCAGCTTTAATTGCCCCCACAGCAGGTTATGGCTGGCAGATGAAAACAAACTTAACGGTTGTAATTAAAGATGTTGGTTGCAATTAATATGCTTGAGTAAAAAGAAAAAAATTAACCCTTTACTAAACAAAATGAAAGTCAAATAAAAAACATTTTCATACATTACTACATTTTTGATTTTACTTATATAAAATTGCTTATATTTTTACTTATTAATAAAAAAAAATTATTTTACTGATGTATAATAACAATAATACTGTATGTTTAATTTATATGGTGTCTTACCAGAGCTCAAGGATGCTTAAAGGAAAACACCACAGCTTTTCAATATTTCACTATGTTCTTACCTAAACCTCGATGAATTAATAAATCCCTATCTTTTTTCAATACGTGCCCTTTTAATCTTTTAACAGTATCTCGTGAATGTGTTAGCATTTAGCCTAGCCCCATTCATTCCTTAGGATCCAAACAGGGATGAATTTAGAAACCACCACACTATCATGTTTTCCCTATTTAAAGACTGTTACATGAGTAGTTACAGAAGTAAGTATGGTGGCACAAAATAAAACTTTTGTTTGGAGCCATAGGAATGAATGGGGCTAGGCTAAATGCTAACATATTCAAGAAGCGCTGTACAAAAATTAAAAGTGCATGATAGGTAAAAGATAGGTATGTATTAATTCATCTAAGTTGAGGTAAGAACATAGTAAAATATTGAAAAACGGTGGTGTTTTCCTTTAACACTTATGAATAATAATAATAACAACAAGACAAAGTAACATGACAACAACTAACTTTACTCTACATTTCAACCTTTTCCTGTCAGCAAAATGTGAGTTTTCTTTTAACAACAAAACCATCAATATCTGCTGACAAAACACATTTGGTGTTTCTAAATAATAAGAGAAGCGGTACAAGAATTAACATTTACATTACTTAATACATTAGGGCTATTATTTATACTATTTGATGCCAAATTTTAAGAATCTGAATTTAATCACATTCAATATATTACTATGCCTGTGAAATCCAGGCTTCAGTCTCATAATATAATTTTGACATCTGGAGCATCAAATTTTGATTTCAATCATTCATTTCACATTGATTTCAATCTTTGACATGACCTTACTCATCAATATTGAAGATATCAAGGTTACATTTTCACATACGTAATATGTTCTTATACAGTAAAAAAACAGTAAATGACAAATATGACTTTAGCTGAGTTTCACAGACCGGGCCAAACATTAACAATACATTAAATCAAATTTTGAACTTATATATATTACATAATATATTATTAGCTTTAAAGAGAAATAAAAATATAATTAAAAAGATTGACAATAATCTTAATAGCCACATTTAAGGATCCGGGAGCAGACTTCAAAATGCTTTATAAATGATTTGTAAGCCCGACAAACTGTCTGGGAGCTCCATGGGTTAACTGAGGGCTGAGAGAAGCTGTTGCCAATTAAGAGTGCAGAATGCCACATATAGACATTTCCTCAGTACTTCCACCACAGGTTGCAGAGCTCATGTTTCGTACTAGACCGAAAATATAACTGCTGTGATGATTCAAAATGTTTGTTTTATTAGACTTGCTTTGACCGGTAAAAAACATTTTTTTAACTGACTGTGTGGTCATAGGCTGAACTCTCCCCTCTCATTCTCTGGATTACAAGGAATCGAATTGAAGAGCCTATACTGTTTCTCGTTGGACGGAGATGGCAACTCAAAAGTTTTTATTTCTTGTTTGTTTAATGGTATGTGGAGGACACATTGAAAGCACATCTGATATTTGCACAGGACCACACTGCCAGAGGTCATCCAGACCACCAGATCACCAAAGCAGATCCGCAGAGCATCAAACCAGATATTCAGTTTATTCGCCAAGACGCCCAGCAGTCCCCTACACCGTAATTCAACCCCAGCACAGCAGGACCGGCAGTCCAAAAGAAAACCCGAGGACCATCACAGCTGAGGTTTTCAGCCCACAGGGATGCACGGGAGGACGCTGTCACGGATCAGGAAGACCAACAAATAATGATACGAAAGAGTGCAGAGGAGCTGATTGTAAACTACCTTTGCAAAAACGGCAACATCCCTGCGTTGGAGATGCCTGCAACACGGGTCCAAATCCTGGAAGAGGCAGACCGTCTTTTGTCCATATGCAGGACAGAGCTGAGCAAGTATTGGGGGAATTTCCGGAGTTTGGAATTAGAGGGGGGACGTCATCTGGAATACAGTTAGCATGTGACATCAAACCAGGTAAGCATGATTGACTTATTTTGTTCGGGGTGTTGGGTGTGTGTTTGTATTAATAATTATAAAATTCCTAATAGTGATATTACATGCAAACCATGCAGTCATCATGTCCATGCAAATCTGATGGAAAGTTGCCTGCTCCCTCAGAAAGACTATGACTTGTAAAATCATGTCAATTTTAAATTGAAGCATGCAAATCTAAAGTGCGATATTAACAAAACGTTTTGTTGATGAACAGACATTAATGAAGTCCAGTCTGAAGATGCCTTAGTGTTGCATTTCCACTTGGGAAAAGGTCAGGAGAAGTTGGTGCAACAGATGCAGGGACAGCAAGCTGAGATTAAACAAATCCAAAGCACGCTGAATGAACAGCGTGGCGCTCTGTTAGCCCAACAACGGGAAATACTAGACCAGCAGCGGAGGATGTTCGAGCAGATGGAAGAAGTCAAGACTCAGTACACCCTGCTTCTGGAAAGTGTCAAACACTTATCTGTCCAAGGCCCACAAGGAGTCATTGAGAGCCATTTAGAGGATCTCCAATCCCGAACGAGAACCTATCCTAAGGAGGCCTTCAATATGCATAAGATGAACATGGATGCTGGCGTTACAGATGCTGACAGACCTCTTCCTGGCTGTGGATCCTGTCAAGCGGATGAGTTTTGTGACTTTAGTGCAGACCAGCCACGGTGTGAGAAATGTACGATTTGCCCTTCGGGATTCTTTCTGGTGGCTCAATGTTCAATTCATGCTGACCGGATATGCCAGGTACGACAATTTTTTTATAGATTATAGTTTATATAGTCAATAATTTTATCAGTTAAAACTTATCTTTAAACATCATAATATAATATTTAAACGTTTTACCTGTGACTGTAAGTTCTTCGTGGTTTAAAACAGCTTGCATGTCACTCACCCTTGCCTCATTAATTTACGCAGAACTTAATATGCAAATTAGTCCCCGCCTCTACTCAATAGCACATTCTTGGACCATAGATATAAATATTCAAATTACTCCCTGTGTCGACTCTTTCGCACCACCTCGGATCATAAATATATTTGTAAATAGATGCTACATTTGGCAGTTTTAGGCACATAACTGCTAAGTTTGGTTTCACACAATGTATAGGCGATCTGCGCGTAATCTTTTAGAGCTAATGTTAACATGTAAGAGCATTTACAGAAGCAGCTGTGCTGCAATTGTTTCAGCGCCGAGTTAATGCAGCTAGCATCCAAACATAGGCTGTTTCTCAATTCCAAGAATGCAAAGAACTTCCGTTCTTGTGGAGATCGGTCTTGCCAGGTGACCTTGGAAGAAGGAACTCAGAAGATCGCGAGAACACAGAACGCACTTGTGAAAATTGAGATGTTGGTCACCTGACCTCCGCCATTGTTTTGCCGTAATGACTTCTAAGACGTAAAGCAATTTCAGTCCGCAAGTCTGCACTCGATGCATCCTCGATATCAAGAACACATCCGGGTATTTTCATGCGTCCTCTGTACTTGCGTTCTTGAGAATTGGAGTTGAACTTCAACGGTTAATGATGACGAAGAGCGAGAACGCAAGGACGCAAGATTCCTGAAGAACTCATATTGAGAAACAGCCATAATGTCTATGACGCAAACTACTGATCCATGCGTTCAACTGTGTTGATGTGATTGGTTACACCGTTTTAAACCGTGGGAATAATGCTACATACACATCAAACGCGTAGAGGTGTCAAGCGCAAGTGATTTTAATGTAAAGTCAATGTGAAGACACATTGACACGTGTCTGGAGGTATCGCGCAAGAATGAGGCGTTTAGCGTGGCGCGGTAGACACGATTTCGCCTCATTCACGTGTGAAGTTCGCGCAAATGCCACAAAAAATTGAGTTGAAAAAGAGTTGAAAAATTGTAACTTTGGCGGAAAAACGCACCGCGTTAACCAATCAGGAGCTTGCTCTAGTAGTGACCTGATTACAGGAAGCGAGCAGAGTCGTAGAAGCCCCTCCAATGACCCGAATGAAGCGAGTAAACCCAAAATGTTCAAGCGGCAAACGTGACGCGGTAGACACGAATTTGACGCCTCAAACGCGGCTGGTGTGAACCCAGTTACTCGCTCTAGATTACTTGCGGGATTTAACTTGGTGTCATGCTAATTTTTCTCTCAAGTTGAATATTTTCAACTTGGGCGAAGACGTATTTGAGGCGAATAGCGTGTGTTCTAACAGCAAACGCGCGGCCCATATCGAGTCATTTGCATCGCCCCAAGCGAGGACGCATCTGATCACGTCTTTGCATTGACTGGTTTGTAATCTACTCGCGCAAATCATCGAACTCGCGTCTGGTGTGAACCCAGAGTAAGACTCAACAATGGTGTTTTACTCACCACATAGACATAAACAACAATACAATCCTGCAAATGAACAACAATACAATCTCATATAAAGAACAAAACAATCTCAGATGCAATCTTTAGTTGCTTAGATACCAATGCGCACAGCTTTTAGAATTGTCACATCCAAAATACAATCTATAATGCTGCTTCTTCCTCATAAATGCGCACATTAAAATTTATTTTGGTACACAAATGTGCAGTGTTCTGCGTAGAAATTTTGCATGTTGAACATTTAGTGTGTTCAGTGTGAGTCAAATAATTGGTAAGTTTAGTTTAACAAAGATATAACGACTCAAATTGTCCAACAGGACAGAGATGAATGCCTAGAAATCCCAGGCTTGTGTAAAGAACAGAACAAGTGTCTCAACACACCAGGTAAGTCGACTTCCAGACTTTTTTCCAGACATCCTAAGAAATGAATTGAAGATCGTTATTAACTGTCTCTTGTATTCAGGAGGATTTCGCTGCTCGACCATGTCAGAGAGGGATGCGGCTGCCGGGATGTGTGGACACTCATATTTTTACAATTCGGACATGGATGAGTGTCAAGCCTGTTCAGAGTGTGATGCTCAGCTTATGGCTTCCCCATGTTCAGCCATGAGTGATGCTGTGTGCTCAAACCCCTTTGAAACCAGACTTTCTCTTGCCTGGTCCGGTGATGTTGAGGTGGCCAAGGGTGGCGAGTTTCCCCAGATACAACTCCGCATCCGAGGGAACACTGATGGAAACCTCCTTTCTTGCACTGATGGCTTGGTAGTTCTCCATCAACATGGTCTTGTTTGGGTCGACCATAACCTTGCTATGAGACATGGTTGCCGCAGCTTTATCCAAGCGTGTTTACGACTGAACGCCAGCGAGGATGAGAGTCGGGACCTGAGCGGCATGCGTTTGGAGCACCGTGAGGGAAAGTCTCTCCAGAGTACGAGTGTGAGTGGAGCAGCAGCGGTAGAACCGGGGCATACGCTGGTTGTTTTTCTCAAGAGTGCCAGCAACCAATGCAATCAAGAAAATGAAGGTGTGCACCTTCAGAGCAATCTTATATCCCCTTTCAGCCTCATCTGGTTGTCCCATGACACGGGTGCAGTTGCCATGACCGCTCAAGCTGTTGCTTCGGCACACTACCACACCAACTACAGACCTGCCTTCCGAATGGCATCCATCTCTGACCCCTATATGGTCGGACTGACTGATGACAATCGTGGTGTCCGCTTTAGGGAAAGTGGCACAGTGAAGTTTGTCCTTCAACAGTCCTTGTATTCTATGGGTCAAGCTTGTGTCTCCGAGGGCTTCTACTTGCTCGCATACGTGAACCATAACGGAAGCAGCGCTGAGCTGACCCGCACGTTTAAGCCTGGTGTTCACTACAGAGACACCTCCATATCATTGTCAGCTGCCACCACAGTGGACTCTGGAGACATGCTTACCTTCGAGATCCTCGCACCTGCACAGTGCAATGTGCGCTACTTTGGTGACGACTCTGGGATCAGCATGCTTAGTCTCGTGTGGATCCCTTCAGCCGTGTCGACTTCCTTGTCAGCCATTCTGTCGCGGAAAGGTCTCCCCTCTGGTGCAGTGCGCAACAAAGCCTTGTTTTTCCTCCAGACAACTCGGGAAGTACCACAAGTTACGCTTGCCGGAACAGGAGCACTCCACCCTCACCGAAACTTCATCTTCAGGGAGGCAGGAACAGCAAGTTTGGCTTTGGATCTGCGGCTCATCCACTCATGCAGTCTGATCAAACTCACTTTGCTCAAACAGGGTGGGACACAGGGGGCTCAGGCTACCCCCATAGCTCAACAGATCGGCGGGCACATGCCAGAAGGAAGCATATGGGGGAGTGTGGGATTGAGGGTATCGTTCCAGGTGCAAAATGGCACGACAGTTTTTGCTACTTTGGATTGCGTGCGTGGACGCATTAACCAAATTGCCTATGATGCTGGAAGCAGCATTACTATTCTCTGGACAGCTGCATGAGCAAAGCATATTTCACATAGTATGACATTAAGCATGTTGAGGTTCAAATCTCTCATTGCATTCAGCTAAAATGATTTTAGATGCTTTCTCTGTTTTTTTCAGCAGTCATCTGTATTAGTATAGTATTTGTTTATCCTACTATGGAAGTCAATGGGTAACATTAACTATGTACTTACCATCATTTATCAAAATATCTTCATTTGTGTTTTACAGAATATAGAAACTCATACAGGTTTAAAACAATGTAAGGGTAAGTACATTTTTAGGTGACCCTTTTGAAGTATAGCTTAGATAAAATAGTAACAAAGATGAAAAATATTCATACTTTATTTTTATACTGTTTTTACTATTGTTGCTCAAATCTGTGGTTGGTTGGTTGTTGTATGGCCTGATTTTGAAAATGTGCAGTACCCATCCTTTCTTTTGTTGTATTTGCACTTCAGAACGTAAAGATTATTAACAATGTTAGTATTTTTCTTTTTAAGTGAGGGTACTTTTTACAGCATGCTTTTAGTTCTCAATTATTATGTTTAGTAGTAGCTGTACTATTTTCTTTACTCAAAATAGCAGTTAACTACATATAGCCACTAAACTTTTTTACGACTTTTATATTCATTTATGGGTTTGTTTTAAGTTGAGTCAACCCTAAACTTTGCACATCAAAAGCAGAAAAGATAATAAATATTTTTTAGTGGTTGGTAGTGGAAATAAAATGCATGTGTCTATACCACACAGAACCAGATGGCTTTGATTTTGCAGTTTAACATGCAAGATGTCTATAAAGAAAAATACCCATAGTCCTCTGGCCTTGTGTATGAGCATGTCATTAATGTATGGCTGTTGTATTTCCTTATGCTGAAATTATAAATGATCTTGTATTGCTTCACAACCATCAAAAGATATCACAAGCAATACCAATAATGTGCCGTGTATGTCCGTGTTTTTATAAACAGAGAATTCATCCACAGAGCAACCATACCCTAAACCCTGAAAATAGATTTATAAACTTAGGAAGCATTATCTTGTGGTTTTTAAAGACATTTGGTTAATATTATAAGCGTTATTGAAAGCAGGAGATGACGTTCCTCTGAAGTTATTCCATAAGAAGAAACGTGTGGGAGATGGAATTTATCACATGGACGATTGTGAAACATTGAAATATGGCTATACTTTAAAAGCATCAGGTCAGTACTCACAGACAGTCCTAGCCCTATAATGTTTAGTCACATTATTACCCTCTAATATTACACAGGTGAAAATAAATTCAGTTTAAGAAGTAGTTTTTTACTTGATTTAATTTTGAGCAATTGTGAAGAGTTTAGTTTGCACCTTTGTGCTTTCTTTGTAGTTCTCTTTATTCTCAGAAATAAAGGTAAAAGCTGTCACCAAGGGCAGTACTCTTTTAAAAAGTACACCTTTCTTACATAATGGTACATATCAGGACCATTTTTAAATTGTTAAAGCAACACTAAAGACTTTTTGCTCTTTGCTCCCCCTACAGGTTAGAAGCGTAATTGTTCATTACCACTGTCGTAAATACTGCAGCATAGCTGGCTCTGATTGGATTGTAGGTCTGCCGTAAAGCAAGTTTTTGTAGTTTTGACTCGAACTACAGGACCACTACCCGACGGTTGGAAACTTCTTTAGTGCGGTTTTGGCCAATAGAGGGCTGCAAAGCGAATGTGAAAGTGCCATTCACCCTGTTTTAAGTGGATGAACCACTGAAACTTTTTTGGAAACATTATTTTAAGGTAAAAAAACTCTTTGGTGTTGCTTTAAGAGTCCCAGTGTTATAACTTTTTTCTGAGAATGTACTGTCTTTTGAGTGTGTTATTGTCCACTCACAGTGTATCTGAACTCATACCGTTATTTGCACTGTCAAGAAGGTTCACAGTAACCTTATGGCCTTCTCACCTACAGCTGTTATATGTAAGTGTCTGGTGAAGCAGCCCTGCAGGTGTTTAGGATTAGAAGATCTGATAGTACTACTATGTTAAAGCCTGAACATAAAGTAAAACATCTGGAATATTTGGGGGAACATAATGCTTTGGATTCTTTAGTTTTTCTTTATTCTGAACCAGAAAGGGCTTGGATGAACTAAATGCATACATATGAATGTCTTAAAACGTTTTTCAACCTTTCTAGACCCAGGCACCACCCACTCAGACTCTCAGCCAACTTTGGAACCTCCAATTATAAAAAGCTAGAATTCTTAAAGGAAAACACCACAGTTTTTCAATATTTTATTATGTTCTTACCTCAATTTATTTACGAATAAATACATACCTATCTTTTTTCAATGCGTGCACTTTTAATCTTTATTCAGCGCCTCAAGTATGTGTTAGCATTTAGTCTAGCCCCATTCATTCCAATGGCTCCAAACAGGGATAAATTTAGAAGCCACCACCAAACACTTCCATGTTTTCCCTATATTTAAAGACTGTTACATGAGTAGTTACACGACCAAGTATGATGGCACAAAATAAAACGTTTGTTTGGAGCCATAGGAATGAATGGGGCTAGGCTAAATGCTAACACATTCACAAAGCGCCGTACAAAGATTAAAAAAATAAAATAAAAAAGATAGATATGTATTAATTCATCTAAGTTGGGGTAAGAACACAGTAAAAAATTGAAAAATTGTGGTGTTTTCCTTTAAAAATTTTCAATGATAACATTAACTGTCAGAACCATGTTACATTGCACTAAACAGATTATTTGCTATTGTTCATTTAAGTTAAAAATGTCTTGAATTCTGTGTTTTATATGTTCCCTCAGGGGCCCATGGTCTTAATGTATAATTAAAACAAATTGATTCATTTGTAAAAAAAAAAAAAAAGGCTATACCAAAAGCAAATAAATTTTGTTCTTCAATGTATACTCACATATAAACCCCCCGCAATTAACAGAACATGCTTTATTGATAATCTTTCATCATAAGTGGGATCTTTGTCCTTGACATATTTTTAACCACAGTTCCTTTTGCAATATATTTAAAAACAGATATTTTAAAGCACTGCAATAATAGGATCACTATGTTGCTTTAGAATATTAACAATCACATTGTACAACAACACCTACATGCCCAGTAGTTAAAAAGCATTATTGAAGTACTGACCATCTTTGCTCTTAAGCTAGTTGCTCTTAATAGTGTAATAACTGCTGCATTAGCAAGCACTAAACACTTAGTACTATTATTACCATTATACATTTATGTATTTGATTTATAGGTAACTTGAAAAGATACAAATATAGGTACCAATGTGACCAAAGAGAGTATTAAAGAATCACCCTTTGTGCACTAGGATTTATCCGGTAAAAGAAGTATGGTACGCCAAATGTTATGACATTCTCAAGGCACGTGTGTAGTGAGTTAAGCAGAAGTCAAATTTTCTGTAATAAAAACGTTAAAACTGTCAAATTATTAACCTTTTTCGCGTTAAGAAAAGGTTCTGACAATGTTGAATTCTCGAGTTTTACTTTGTAAAATGCATGAGTGATTATATTATTGTCAATTACAAATAGATCTGATGTATAAATGAGCTCCTGTGTGCTCTGTGTGTACAAGAAGAGGTGATTCTAGTTAGTTGTTGACTCTTGGGCTCCACCTGTTGGTGTTTCAGTGTAGTATTTCTATGAGGAGGCGCTTGAAGTCGCCTCCGCAATCTGAGCTCAGGGCATCCTTTAATGTGACGTCATATTTCTCCAAGTACATGTCTTTTATGGTCTCCAAATCCACCTAGAGTGAAACACGAAAGTCAGATGTTAATAATTCTGCCCATTTCTACAAGCTTTCCATTAAAGGCTTCAATCCTGTACCTCAGACCGTGTCACAATGATGCGTATGAGCGTGTCCTCATCTGTTCCCGCTCCTTTCATTGCAGCATTCAGACGACGTGCGAAAAACAGCTGTGGGTTTTTAGCACATCTCACTGTTTAAGCAAAAGAAATCAAAGCATGACAAGCAGAAAATGTTACCAAATATCGAACACATGTGAACTCTTTGTTATATATATATATATATATATATGGTCACTCCTTTGAACTGCAATATGACTTTTCTATTCAATAGAAACATGTGTTATAGTTACCCAAGGCAGTGTAACAGTCCTTTAATGTTCCTGTTGCTTCATTGTCTATAGCATCCAGGATATCTGTCCCAGAGAGCTATGAAAAAGAAACCAGTAACTTAAGGAAAGTTCATCCAAGCATTTCACAAAAGAAAGCAGTGTAGCATGACATAAACCACTGTAAGGTATTTGGCCTTACAGTTTCATATATCTTGAAGGTAGCTTGAAGCTGTAGATAATTCCTGTGAGTGAGGATATGGGTGAAGGTGGTCTCATCTGTTCCAAAGCGACCTTCACCTGCCTGTTGAAAAACACCATCACATTTATTAATTCAATGTAATGCCATACTCAGAAACTGAATACAGAAAATAGATCTAAAATAGGTACGTCTCACTTCAAACAACGCTGTTGCATCTTGTTCTGCCAGATCTTCATCTACCTCATAAGACTCATCTCTTTCGGCCTGCAGGTAAAATAATATTAGTTACAGCAAAGAATAATTTAACCAGTTTAATTCATCCTAAATGTGTAGCACTGCAAACTGTTCATAGCATCTAAACACAAAAATGTCTCCCTAAGGGACGGAATTCAGAGCCACCCATGTTCCAGTGAAGAATAAAGTTGATTGTTTGGAAGGGAAAATGTGACAAGAATGGATGACCAGAATTGAATTCCTTTAGCCTAGTGTAATACATGCAAATACTGCATTAAAAACACATTAAAAAAACATATACTGCCTATACACTATGATCCCTTTAGTGATTTGTAAAATAACAGACATCATCCTTTTACCTGTAGAAGAGAAATCAGAAGATTTCTCACATCTCCGCTAGTGTCACCTTCAATGTCGGCCTCCAAATCACGCTCATGAACTGACCATCAAACCGAACAAAGATACATAAATACATGTACAACTCAATCCATAAATTCACAATACATGAGTTCTTCTTTTTATTCAAAATCATATAAAACCATTACCTTGCATGTATGCCTCTTTGCTATTCAAAATATCCTGTCAATCAAAAATTATTAATTATTAAAATGTACATTTGTCAACAGTTCTAATGGGATACTTCATTATTAGTGATGTAATGAGGATCAGATCAAAGCTTAACATGCCCACTCTGATGACAAAAGTCCCGCCTTCCAGTTAAAAGAACCAATCATGAACTTATAAAGAAAGACTGAATTATTTAGGGGAGGGGATGTGTGCAAAAAGGTATTTTAGTGCAATTTGAGCACAAGAAATAAACTGTCCAGAAGCATTGCAAACATGGCCACCTAGTGGCACAACTTCCATAAAGAGACTTAGATATAATTGAAGTAGCATTCCAGTGGTTGTAATGATTTCTCTTTAGCTGTGTATAATAGTGGACTTTATCAGATTCACTGGCCTATCATAATAGTTGTACAAAGGTATATTTGAAAAAAAAAACACTACATTCTTAACATTTGTTGGATTTACGTTATTTAATTATAAACACCAGTTCACTCAACATGATTGAATCAAGTTTTCTTAAAATAAATACCTGTTAAATAATGTTAATTTTATTTTAAGAAAACATAATTCAATCATGTGGAACTGTCCACAAGTTTTTTCCCCAGTGTTGCAACATTATGTTTGAGTGACCAGTACCCTTATATAATAATGAAAATAACCAGTAACCTGATTGGTGCTGGTGCACAAGATCTCCACAAGCACATCCTCGTCTGTGCCTGCTCCTTTCATGGCTTTCCTCAGTTCTTTAGCCAGGAATATGTAAGGTGGGTCCAACATGGCCACGATTGCTTTCTCAAACGTCCCGGTGAGCTCACTCTTTAATACTTCCTCCAGCTCCTTAACAATATGACCAAAACCAGACACTGACACGGCATATAATACTTTCTTTTAATTTGCATGCATTGCTTCAAACTTTAAGTATTAAGTTATAACCCTGGCAACCTATTTGAATATGGTATCAGAATATCATATGATGCCAAATTATGCTCAATGAAGAACATCTAGGGGTGGTTTCCCGGACAGGGATTAGTTTAAGCAAAGACTAGGCTCAGTTTAATTAGGAAATCTAACTAGTTTTAACAAACATGCCTTAAAAACATTACTTGTGTGCATTTTGAGGCAAAACAAAGGACACTGATGTCATTTAAGATATGTCAGTGCAAGTTGTTTTCAGTTTGGAAAGCTCTTGCATTTATTTTAGTCTAGGACTAGTCTAATCCCTGTCTGGGAAACCGCCCCCCTAGGGTTAGGTCCAACACTCCATCTCCCTTTCCATGGGCACAGCACAATGATTGAATGGCGACAGAAACTCTAAACCAACACTAATGGAGTCTAAATCAATACAGCGTAATGCATTGCAAAATAAGAAGAATCCATTTTTCTGTAAGTGGCCCTATATTTGTGCCAGGCTAATAAAGAGTTTTAAAGATAACATTCTTTAGCTCTCTCTCTCTCTCTCTATATATATATATATATATATATATATATATATATATATATATATATATATATATATATATATATAAAATGCTAAGATCAGACTCACATCATCATATTTTTCAAAGTATGCTTGTTTAATCTCCAACCGTTGGGCTGCAGAGCGGTTTGCTAGTATAGAAATAATGATTTCCTCATCTGTGCCTGTATTAAGAATAACAGAAAACCTCTTTATTATCAAATGTTTTATAATGCATTAAAGTAAATTACTCTCACAATTTACAGGTTAGGATATTAATATTCTAGATGTACTTAAAATGTGCAGTAGTGCAATGTAGTCAGCTAAAAATAATATAAAAGTAATCATTATATTTATTTGTATCAGTGTTTTCCAACAACGTTTATTTTAACATTTAACCTACCCATTCCTTTGCAGGCCTTACGAAGTTCTTTGACGTCTGCCATCACATCAAAGTCCTCATAAGGAGTTATTGTTGGCTAAAATAAAATTTTAATAAGGAAAAGCATGTTATGTTAGATCTGTAATGACAATAGTTGACATTCAGGATTTTTATCTAATACATTTATTTAACCAGTAAGTCCATCAGGATCTTTTCAAGGGCTTGTGCATCAGCTCACAATGCAGCACAGAGGGGAGGGGTTTCTGTATCTAACACATTAGCTGAGTCATGGGATCTCTGGGCAGGAACAAGAGTGGCGTATTTCTTCCTCTGCCTCACCCACTGGCCATAATAACAATGTGCACTTATTGATAATAAAGAAGACAGTTACTCTTTATCTTTTTTTAAAGTTTAGAATGTTGATGATCAAACTACTTTCAACTATTGAAACACAAGTGTCATGGTAACCTCATGCGTTGATGACGCTTTTGAGTATAAATACGTTGGTTTATAGTCTACGCAATACGTTGCACCTGCAACCATCTGAAAATAATAAGTATTAACGTGTTCTGCAGCGAAATAAATTATTCATTGAGAAAAAGAAACTGAAGCTTCGCAGTTTACTTACTTGAACGTTGCCCATCTTGAGATGCTGATGTTAGTTTGTGAGCGCTCGTCCTCTCTCTCCACCCAGCTCGAGCATATTTTACTCCAACACAGACCTGACGTCAGAGCAGTCCACAGCCAGTGACGTTAAACACTTTTAATTTAATTGTTTTAATTAGATTTTCTATGTTTCTTAAAAAAAATCAGTGCTCGGCAGTGGGCAATTTGAAACAAAGTAAAACAAAATTGTCGTCGTGAAAAAGAAAACGATTTAATATAGGTTAAATATAGGCTATATAGCTTATTTTTGGGCGTTATTCTGTTTGTTGAGTATAGGCTACATACGTTACACGAATAATATAAAAACGATTAAGTTTATCAAATTATACATATTTAAAATGTATTAAGCGAAGAAACACAATTATTTCTTCATTCAGTAAGAATGAAACAAATGTGAGGGGGCTGATCCAAACTTTGGTTTTCTGACCCCTTTGATTTTAGACAACAAAGTCTTTGTTAATTGTCACAACAGCACCAACCTACATGCTCCATGAACAGTGGTTTGACCTTGTGCTCACCAAAATACAAATATTTGTGGCATATTTGGTCTGTCTTTGTACATGCCTTTAAGTTTAAATTAAAATGTTATATGTAAAAAAAGATCTCTAAATATAATACAAATAGTGGAATACAGCTAAAAGAAGTAAAAATTGAGAAATTAACCCTGTGACCTAAATAATATTCTAATCCTAATAAACTAAGCCTTAGGTTTACGGAGCTGTTCTTTATTTGCAAAACATACAGCAAAAAATATTTGCATACAGATTTACATGCATGAGAGCACATTTCTTCTTACCAAAATGAATACCATAACAGAACATACAAAAACAGGTTATTTGGCTTACAACGTCAAGGCCATGAGATTGCCAGAGAAAACAAAAACTTAAAATATAAAAATGTTACAATGTATGCAGTTGCACAGTAATGCCAAATTGTATACATGCAAATAAAATGTATTTTAGCATTATGATGCGTGGGTGATCGTAATACGCATGCGCAGAACGACCGCGCTGTCAGCTGACTTCCTGGCCGAGGGAAAGCCTGCTGCTAGTGTCCCGCTAATCCTTCGGATCCCGAAAAATACCACAGAGAGGAAAGGGTCCATTCCGCGCATATCCGTGCGGACATTAAGGAGGTACGGTCAGCTTTGTAACTAAGAATACAAAATATTCAATTTCCTTCGATATTTGCCCTGGGGAATATTTTTCAGCATCGAAATTACGAGCGAGCGACGGGTCTCGAGGGAAGGAGGAGTAACGTTAGAGCCGTTCACGAGCCCACTGCCTGTTAATGGTGTTTGGTGAATTTAAATAATTAACAACGGTAACAAGATGACCGTGGACACATTTAAAACGTAAGGTGGAAAACATGCACATTTTACGGAGAATGTCGTTCAGATGGCAGACATCTTGTACCAATTATGTCGGTATTATTTGCACGAGACGAACACTTCCTGTTCACCGTCTTCACATTTAATGAATCCAAATATCATTTGTCGTTACAATGTTTTTACTGCAGACCTTTATAATTACAAATTCCTTCATTTTTATGACCTAACAATATTTTGTGATCAAAGTAGACATTATATAACTAAATAGCTATGAACAAATATAAACTATGTTTTTATTGTATTATTTTTGTGTTCTAGTTTATCTGAATTTACATGTGTAAATTCAGTTATGTTATAATCAAGAATGCCTTTTTAAATAACAAGATTGTTATATCTAAACTATTATTTGGGGTGTCTGTTGCACACTTCACCATCCTGGCATTCTTATCTATTACCACTGTGAGGCTGAAATGAATGTCTTATCAAGGTCACACAGAGCCCTCTTTATTCATTTTGTTCTGCATTATAGGAGTGAGAGCCCATCATGGAATGTGAGGTCTGAGGGACAGCCACCATGATCGGAGGACTGTTCATCTACAACCATAAAGGGGAGGTACTTATCTCCCGCGTCTACCGTGATGATATAGGGTGAGTACGTTTCTCATGGGGGGAAGACTGAAAGATTCAGTTTGGTGGCAAATGTTCTTAAAAACCATCTTTGGTTTACTGTTTGGGTTAGAGCAACATAGATAAATTTGGAACAAAGATATTTTTGTAAGATAGGGAGAGTTGAGATACAGTATTTAACGTAATGCTTTAGCAAATCTGTAGTGGAGATCCTTTATTTCACCATGCTCAGCAAAGGTTCAAACTCCACGTCATTGCGGTTATCCTGTAGGCCCGTGAAAGAGGAAAGATGACAGGATGTTCAGAAGCAGGAAAACATTCATCCGTTTATGTGTTTTTTTCCTCATTCCATTCCATCACCACAGCCACCTATGGTTTATTTTCTGTACATATAAATATAAAAATGTTATTTTTTAGGTTAACAACAGTTCAAGGATGATTGTAGTCATCAAAAATTCATTGATGTGTGTTTGTATTGCTAATTGTCGATTTACACATGCAGCCCATGCTTCTCTCTTCTTTTCCCTTTTCATTATTTCTTTCGTTATTTTCATCTTTTGTGCTGTTTTTCTCCATTTCCATTGTGGCTACTGTAGCAATAGGTAAGCAATCCTACTACATGCAATGAACCAGAAGCATGTTTGTAGACCCCAGCCATCAAAATCAATTGATCACTTGACGCATGTCACTTTACCCTTTGCAGCAATTTGATGACACCAAAGCAAGGACTGGGCGATATAGCAAAAATAATTGTTTCACTTTTTTAAGAAAATTCAATTTGTATCCCAATATTAAGGTGTTTGCTCATAAAAGGTGTAACTTTAGACCAAGTATATAGTGTAATATAATAGTGGTGCGGTTTCCCGGACAGGGCTTATCCTAGTCACAGAATAATGTGCATGTTTGAGCTGCCTTTATTTAAAAAGATATCTTGACGTATATCAATGCCATTGCTATGTCTCAAGATGCACACCAGTATTTTGGTGTAGGGTTTTGTAGGTTATGTTTGTAAAAACGACTTAAATGTCCTAATATAACTAAGGCCTAGTCCTGGATTAACCTAAACCCTATATGGGAAACTGCCCCATAAAGTATAATAAAATACATCAAAATATAGTAAAAAATTGCTTATTTTGATGTTACATTACTGCAGATTCATCGAATATTCCAAAGAATTCGATTATGGAAATGTTTTTTTTTTAAACAATATTAACAATATTAACATTTACTACATTTTACAAGGTTTTACTTGTTTTACTTATGAAACTCATGCTATTGAACAAATAAATAGCCTAATACAATAATAAAAATAAGGCTGATTATAAAAATAAAGTTGAATAAACTTAAGCTAATACAACTTGTTTTTTACGATTTACAGCAACTCCTCACTAGTCAAGGAAGTTGATTAAACTTAAAAATTGCAACAAGGGATTTTTATAGTAATACATTTTACATAACCACCAAAATAATATTGCATGTAGTGTAAAAATAGTTTAGATGTTGTTAAAGAGTGATTAATGTAAAGATTTACTATATATCGCCGAGCCCTAACCCGAGCATGTTACCTGAAGTTGAACCAAATATTGTCAAGATATGCGAGTGCTCCAGAAATAAGCTGGCATTATCATAAAAATGGTTTTCTTTTTCTGATTGTATTAAGGCATGGGAAAGTAAGTCTTTCGTAATGTCTGGGTTTGTATACATTGGATATTTTGACATTTTATTGTATCAAAAAAATTATATTTTAGAGTTGTATATTCTGGAATCACAGTTGCTGACAGAGAATGTTAAGAGTTTTAAGAATATCTAACAAAGGAATTTACACAGAAAAAATGACTGGGTTAATGTGGATCTCTTTAAAATTATTTCTTTGTTTATGTTTGACTCGCTAGCTAGAGCATTTGCCTGTGTAAAGGGCCTTGTAACTTATCTGCAGCTTTGACGTTCTTTAAGGTTTTGGTCAGCAGGAAACATCCAGTCGAGTCTTTAATGCTAGGTCTACGGACTAAAGGAATGTTTATCTTAAAGCTTTACTGGCAGATGGCAGCCATGTGCTCACTCTTCCTGCCCATCTCCATTATCTCTGCCTTAACTTCGTCTTGTCCTCCTCCACAGACGCAATGCCGTGGACGCGTTCCGCGTGAACGTGATCCACGCCCGTCAGCAGGTGCGCTCCCCCGTCACCAACATCGCCCGCACCAGCTTCTTCCACGTCAAACGCTCCAACATCTGGCTGGCTGCCGTAACCAAGCAGAATGTCAATGCTGCTATGGTGTTTGAGTTCCTCTACAAGATGTGTGACGTCATGACGGCCTACTTTGGGAAGATCAGTGAGGAGAATATCAAGAACAACTTTGTGCTCATCTACGAGCTGCTGGATGGTAAGTCTGGATGACACTCACAATTTTACATGCAGAGTATTTCATGAGCCATTGTTTTCTGTGGCAATTGCATCACTTAAAACAAACTACACTCCTTAATGGCACTTTTCCAGGCAGTTTTAACTTTGCAGGATGTTATTCTTGTCCAGCTGAGTAAATAAATGAAATATAGAGGAGATCAAGGTTCTTAATGCATTCTGGAATGAATCTGTAATAGTGTCTTTGTTTGTGTGTGTTTGCAGAAATCCTGGATTTTGGATACCCCCAGAACTCAGAGACAGGAGCACTTAAGACTTTCATTACCCAGCAGGGTATTAAAGGCCAGGTATGAAATTCAGCTCTAGAACAAATAAAATTTTTTAATTAATCATGCTGTATCTGTACTGTTTATATTTATGCATATATTTATTATTAGTAATAAATGTTCTTTGTGTTTTGTTTTCTGCTATTAATGGACCTGTCTGACTGCAGCATCAGGTATTTGCTATTATTTTTCAAATTAAAATTTAGACTCAGATTTATATTGTTCTTAAATTAATTCTTCTTATGTCCGATGCATGCATGTCTGATTCAAAGTATTGATACATAAGCGATATCATGCTCGCATTACTACTGTTGTACATCATATTTACATGGCTATTCGAAACATCTGCATGATTGTGAGTGTGAAATTGTATACAAGTTTTACAATTTATAAATGTGTAACCTGAGTTTCAAAGCAAAATTGTCCTGTTGGCCAATCAAATTAGAGGACTGGGACTCGAGGAATGAATACAAGCGCACCCTAATCAAAGAGCTTTATAAGCTGTATTTAATGTTTCTGCATAGACTAAAGAAGAGCAGTCTCAGATCACCAGCCAGGTGACCGGTCAAATCGGGTGGCGCCGCGAAGGCATCAAGTACCGTCGCAATGAGCTCTTCCTGGATGTTCTGGAAAGTGTCAACCTACTCATGTCTCCACAAGGTAAGATGGCATCCACTGAGGTGTGGAGAGAGAGATGTGCTATTAGTACCAACCCATTACTGTTTGTCACCTCAACAGGACAGGTCCTGAGCGCTCACGTCTCCGGTCGTGTAGTGATGAAAAGCTACCTGAGTGGAATGCCTGAGTGCAAGTTTGGCATGAATGACAAAATTGTGATTGATAAACAGGGAAAAGGAGGAACCACTGATGATCCTGGCAAAAGGTTTGCAAATGTTTCATGATTATGGTGTTATGTTTGACTTTTCTCTTTTTCATGTTTGCTTTTTTAAATTATTTGTCTTTTGTCTAAATTATTATTATTTTTTTTAATCTTTGATTATAAATTATGTGTTGTGTTATTTATATTTATTTTGATTTTTGAAGCTGTCTTTTTGTTGCGTCTCTTTCTTTGTGCTGTACCACAGTGAGTCAGGGGGAAGGTATTGTATCTCTGCATTTTTGTGTTAAATTTTTGTTAAATTTATGTTTTAGATCCTCACAAATTCCTATCAGCGATCTACAAACCACATAAAATTCACACAAGAGTGCCTTTTAGTATTATTTATATATTATTATATAAATAATAACATTCTTAGTATTATTTATTTATTTATATAGAATTACATTTTAGTTTTCTTTTATTTAATTTTTGTAGGTATTTTTTTAAATGTCAGTGACTCTATTATCAATTTGATTTAACAAATATTGTAGATAGTATATTATAAATGTAGGCATATTTTTTTCTAATTTAAATGGTAAACCTATATTTCTATACGTGTCTAAACTGCTATCCATCTTTTCTATCGTTTTTAAGATTCATTGTAAATAGCTCTTTTTAAAACAGCCAACAGAACTATACAAATTGGAACAAAATTGACTTCCTTATGACTCAAAATTGCCTTGAATCGAAATGTCAAGTCGAAAACAAGTAATAATTGCATTTTCTTAAATGTTATGTTATCTATTTTTGCTGCATTCACTAATCCTTGCTTATTTTATAAAATAAAGTGTCCATATTATGTGGCATTACTTAATTCAACAATTAAACTCATTGTTTCTGTCTTTGTTTTCTCTATCAGTGGGAAACAGTCTATAGCCATCGATGACTGCACTTTCCATCAGTGTGTGCGTCTCAGCAAATTCGACTCTGAGCGCAGCATCAGTTTCATCCCCCCTGATGGAGAATATGAGCTTATGAGGTCAGCATCAGGCTTGCTGGACACTAGCATCTGACTCAAACTGAAGACAAAAAGATAACTTTTATGTATCCGTGTATGCAGGTATCGTACCACTAAGGACATTATTCTGCCGTTCCGTGTCATTCCGCTGGTCCGAGAGGTTGGACGCACAAAGCTGGAGGTGAAAGTTGTCATCAAATCGAATTTCAAGCCCTCGCTCCTGGCACAGAAAATAGAGGTGAGTTCAAAGAGGTGTTGGTGCACTCACAAAGTCTGTCACGTGTTTCTAGAAAATGTTTGTCGTGAACATGTTACCTCTGTTATAGTGATGTTTAAGGTCTATTTGCTGTGTTTATTTTAAAGGTGACTTAGAATGATTGAAGAGAGTATTTATCCTTGTTCTGTGATGTGACATGTAGACAAAAAATGTTTTGTTTGGGTCTGTAATGCCTTAGAAGCTTCCTAAAAACCTCTCTCAGATAGCTCTATTAGGGTGGGGGATTTTAAACAAGTGGTTTTGCACCTATTTGGGTCCCCCTAATGGCTTAACTTGCAATCTCATTACTGATTGGCTGACTTTGCTGCCATTTAAAAAAATGTAGCCATTTATTTTAAAGTGGAGGGGCAGTTAGATGCCTGTGATGTCATAAGCATCAGTTTTTCAGATTGGGCCGTTTTCTGGCTGACATTTCTAAAAGAGGAATTTCTATGAGACTGAGATGTTTAGCATGTTTAGCACTTTTTGTATGTTTGTGAATGTGGGTAGACTACCATTATTCAACAAAGACAAGGTAAAAATGGTTTTTCATTCTCTGTCCGCTTTAAACAGGTGCGCATTCCCACCCCTCTGAACACTAGTGGAGTGCAGGTCATCTGTATGAAAGGAAAGGCTAAATACAAGGCCAGCGAGAACGCCATTGTGTGGAAGTAAGTGTTGTCGTCTTTAAGCATCTTTTTAACATTCGGTCGAGAACGTGTGTATACAGATGTGTTCATGTTGCACTGTCCTCAGGATCAAACGCATGGCAGGAATGAAGGAATCTCAGATCAGTGCTGAGATCGAGCTGCTGCCCACTAATGATAAGAAGAAGTGGGCCCGTCCCCCCATTTCCATGAACTTTGAGGTAAGTGGACCACGGTGTCCTTGTAAATTTAAGGCGATAGTTCACCAAAAAAGTAACATTTTGTCATCATTTACTATGAGATATTTTTTTTAGGGCTGCATAACGATTAATCGCGATTAATCGTTATACAGCCCTAATTTTTTTATATTTTGATAAATGGTAAGCACACTGCTGATTGTACCCATTGACTTCCATTTGTGGAAAAAACAAATACTATGGAAGTCAATGGGTATCATCAACTGTGTGCTTAACATCTATGATCAAAATATCTCATGTTCGACAGAATAAAGAAACAACTTGAACAACTTGAGTAAGTAAATTTTCATTTTTGGGTGAACTATCCCTTTAATGGTCCAGTGGAGTGAGTCTTTAATACAGTACTTTCCATATCCAGCTCAGTGAAACAGTTTAATACACCAGTTTGTTTATTTCATGCACGACCTCCCTCTCTCCAGGTTCCGTTTGCCCCCTCTGGGCTGAAGGTGCGCTACCTGAAGGTATTCGAGTCCAAACTGAACTACAGTGACCACGATGTGATTAAATGGGTGCGTTACATCGGACGCAGCGGAATCTATGAGACTCGCTGCTAATGAGTTACTGAGCAGAGGGACCAGCTTATTTTGTCTTATCAATATACTATGTTTCCCTCCCCTCTTCTTAAAATTTGTGGATAAAAGGCAAATTACAAAAATATGCAAAATGTGAAACGTAGTATCCTTTATCTGTTTGTACAAGTGCTGTAATGAACAGATCCTTTGGAGAGCTGAGACACACTAGATATGTCTGTCTATATTTCAAACCCGGCTTTGTGATTCGCTGTAGTCAATCTTACAGGGTCCACTGGACCCCATCCATAATACTATACTTTAGTACTGTCCATTTTGTCTGTGGTATTGGTCATATTCTCAGTATCTAAACTTTCTCTCTCTTCCTGTGTGACTGTTTAGGTCAGTATAAATAAATATATAATGCAAAGAAATTGTGTATTTGTGTATACTTTCGTTCAAGTTAACTCGTGACCGAATAAGAAATACATGTGGCACAAAATAAGACCCTTCATTTCTTTTACACATTTGATTTATTTGTCCTCCTGTGTACAATCACAAGCTGACAAGACTGGGAAGCCAGTTAACAAAATCCAAAATCCTCTCCTAGTTCCACTTAATTTGTGCAAAGGGAAAGTCAGAGACTGGAAAACACAGACATTACCACCTGAAGCTTCAAACAACTATTTGCAGATAAATCACAGAGTGAAACTTAAAATCAGTACAAGTCTGGACAGCAGTTTGACTTTAAATTAATATCAGCACGAAACAAGACAAAAGAGGGCATACGTTATAATCACTGGTAGTATCATCTCAATACACAATACCAAAATTGGTCTTTGCAGTCCATAGGTGTACATAAAAATAACTTTGACAGCTATCAGATGTTCTGTGGTGGTACATGGTAAACATACTGTCACTTTTTTTTACAGTAGATTTAGTCTAACCAGTAATATTCCTGTAGTTAATGTCTTCGGTATTATCAACAGCTCCATTGGTTTGATTTTAAAACTCATTTTACAGAAAACAGTATGGAATAATGTTAATATTCAAGCTTGAGACCAAAGCCCTTAGAACTGAACTGAGATTATTTTTAAAGGGATAGTTCACAAAAAAAATCATCACTCGTGTTGTTACAAACAGTATATATTTCTTTGTTCTTATGAACACAAAGGAAGATATTTTGAGGAAGGTTTGTAACCAAACTGATCAGAGGCTCCATTGACTTCTATTGTATTCTTTTTATCTACTATGGAAGTCAATGGGGCCTCTGATCGGTTTGGTTACAAACATTCCTCAAAATATTTTCCTTCATGTTCATCAGAACAAAGACAATTCAACAGGTTTGTAACAACATGAGAGTGAGTAAATAATTTTTTTTATTTGTGGTCTATCCCTTTAAGAGAGTTTTAGACCAATCACAGTGAGAGAAATAAGCATGACGCAAATATCCGAAAGTCATTCGATTAAGCAAGCTGTCATTTTATATCGATTATGCGCTTGAAGTCATGCTTAAAATCTTGCAGTTGTTTCAATTCAACTATTTTTTTAATTATTACGCACAACACTGACAATGTGTCACATGATAAAAACATCTTCATTTTTTTAGCTCTTGCACAGACAGGACAACTCATGCGAAACACATGATCGCGCAAATAATGGTTTTGACATTTGCTCGCTAATCTTGCCCATTTCAAGGAAAGGAACATGAACTTAGTAATATCTAACAACTATATAATATAATAAAAACAATAAAATCATTCAAACTGAACATTAATGATCAAAAAAAAAAAAAAAGTATTAATACCATTTCTGCTTCTTCTGAAATGCAATTAAAACCCCCGTCAATCCTGCATTATTTAAAACGACATGCTAAAGTTTTTAATACGCACATCCCATCACTGACAATGACTTGAAGTCACTACATTTTACAATAAGCCTCTAGACTGACAGTGCACAGTGGGTGCTTCGTTTTAAATCTTCATATCTTTTAAGTCAGCGAAAATACAGAGGGCGAAACTTATTGAGTGTATAAGGATTGCTTGGCTTTTGAGGTTCAATCGCCAGTGCTGGAAGACAGGTGCATGGAGTTCAGATGCACTTTAATCTTCATCGTCCTCCTCATCCTCGCTGATGGCATGTCCACGGGCAGCGAAGCTGTAGCTGGACAGGGTGCCGCTGTGCTCGAAGGAAGGGGAGGAGGGAGGGGAGGTCTTGTTGAAGAACGGGAGACGGAAAGTCGGGGAGGGCGAGCGCTCGCGTGTGGGGCTGCTGCTGGGACTTTGCCTCGGACTGATGGCCTGTAACATTCTGCCTTTTCCCTCCTTCAGCATGTGTTTCTATTAGACAGGAAAGTAAGATGGTAGCTGGTGAATTTGCCTTGGACTGTCATGTAAGCCACACAATAGCCGGAATACATTAGCATATGACTCAATTTTTCTCCTTTTGTGGGAAACAGGTGTGGAACAACATGGGGCTGGATAAAAAAATGACAGTCTTTCGGTTGAATTATTTCTTTAATCACTTACCAATGCTCCCTCTGGTCCAAACATTTGCAGGAAGTTGCCAATGAACTCTCTAGATTTCTCCTCCCATTTCTGGATAAGGTCGATGCTCTTCTCCTCCACTTTCTGCACAAACTCTTTACTCTTTTCTTCCACATCCTTCACTTTTTTCTTCACCTTGTCAACACGCTCCTGAAGGTTATACTTCTTTTCCTGGTGGTCGGGAAAAACACAAAGCAACTCAAACTTGGTTTTTTAGGTCTAATGTAAACATTACTAAGAACAGGAATTCCACACCTTAGTTAACTTCAAATTCAAGGACCTTTCAAAGACTTTCCAGGTCCAATACCCTCGAAATCAAGGACTAAATGTGTCCCCACATTTCAAGTGAGAGCAAGGTTACGTCATGTTACCTTTTAAGATACATTGTTACAGTTCCCTTTTGAGGGAATTCGCGCTGTGTCAGTGCGGTGACACTTTGGGGACGCCTCCAGGGGTAAGTACGTCTGAATGTGTATATATCAAATTCAACCAATGGTAAGCTTAACATGACAAAGACAGGGTGATGGCGGAGACAGGAAGTATATCGCTATCTGAAATATTGCCAAAGATGGTGTTACAGGGACACAGGAAGTATGGCAAGGGAGAAGCAGCGTCTCGTTCCCTTCACGTTTTCATGTGTCAAACACAACTATGCAAAAAAAATTGCATACAGAAGATATAAGCATTTAAAGTGAACAGTTTAGCACGTGTGCTTAAAAAGTCTAGAATTTTATGATATTAACCTACACTACACACAGGGAACTACATGGATTTTATTTTCAGAAAACTTCTTGCATAAAATAGATTCAAGCACTTTCAATGACTTGAATTTTTTCCCCAGATTCACAAACTTTCAAGGGCCCGTGGGAACCCCGTAAGAAAGTCTTTACCAAATTGATCGTCTTGAACTTGAAATCACATATGTAAATTGTGAAAGAGCGCTTACGTTGATAAAGCTGACGTTGAGCTCTTTAGCTGTGTAGCCACGCTGAAGATTTCGTCTGACGTATACGTCGTAATCTCGCACAATGCGTGTGATGATGTCAGAGGTGGAAATGCCCTCTGTCCTTTGGGTCGGTGCAAACATTCCTGTGGAATCCCAAATTAAAATGTTTTCACAAATTTTTGTAGCTCTTTTTTTTAAGTTGCCTGCCAACATTTTTTGTGATTTTCACAAGTTTCATAAAATGCCTTTCTTCTTTAAATATATACATACAATATATCAAATGAAAGAACAGACCCTCTGCTTAAAAAAAAATTATTCATTCTATCTTTATTTGTTCTCTTTTTATTACCTCTTTAATATGGGTAGGTTTCCTCAAAAACACCAAATGTTTAGCAAAAAGCTAAAGAAATTGCATTTTTGTAAAGGATTTTGTTAAATATCAGATTCAGAACGATGATCAAAACATAGACAAGAGTTTTTTATGTTTTCAATTAGTTGATGCTTCATTTTTTATAAGTTGGGCAAGAGCGCCACCTAGTGAATAATAGCCGAATAATAGATTACTGTAAAAACCTCGTCAGGGAAGTGTCATTGGCAGGGAAGCCTCATTAAGCCTCAGAAATACTGTATACTACATGAGTAACATAATAAAGACTATTAGATCTTGTCCTCACCTGCTTCTTTGATGTGCTTATAAACATCATCACTGTCAGCTGATTCATAGGGGATATCGTCATGGGCCACAAAGTCAATCTGGGGTATCAAAAGACAGGCTTTCATTCAAAAGACAAAAAATGTATAACTTCTGTCCATAATCATATATTTAGCACTGACTTTCTTTCTTATTTAATGCATCACTTCCTTACCCGATGTTTGGTGAGGAACTCAGGTGTAAGGGTCCACGGAGCGTTCCGGACTACTTCATCCACATAACGACAGTGACTAATCGCATCATAACGTTCGTCCTCATTCATGACAGTGAAGCCTTTTAACGTGTGTGTGAGATCATCGCTGCACACTGTAGTGAGAAGGAAAAGACATCAGATGTAGCAATGAATGACATTAAGATGAATTCTAGATTTGGTTTGGTATTGGTCTAAATCTGGATCTTGACTCTTAAACTGTATTAAACATCCAGGGTAAAGTCTTAAAGGGGTGGTTTCCCGACCAGGGTTTATCCAAGTCCAAGACTAAAATGCATGTTTGAGCTGCCTGTCGGGTTTTCTTGCTGTTGCAATTTCTAATATAGACTTTACCAGCTGTTCATCTAGTTGTTAGCTATAAACTAAACTTACCGCCAACAATGAGGTGTGTGTTGGGAAAAAGGCATTTGGCCTGCATGAGAGCTCGGGCATGTCCTGAATGGAACATGTCGAAGATCCCATCAGCATACACCCGGACAGGCCTGTCAGCTAACAGCAGAAAGAAAGGCATCAGCTTTCATGGCATCAAAGGAACTACTAAATTTAGACGTCCTTACAGAGATGGTAATGACTAAGTAATGTTGCTTAAAATTACTTAAATTAATGACCAATAAGAAATAAACCAAACTACTTCCACATGTAACTGACTGTAGAGTGTAAAAATCTGAATGGGTGTGTGGGAGGAGTTATAAATAACTTACGTGGAGTGCCTCTGCGAGCTTCTTCAATGGTGAGACGCTCGTATGGCTTATCTTCCATTGATTCAAGTTGGTCTGCATATGGAGCTGGATATTTCAGACCCTAAAAGGGTAGAAGCATCACAGCCTTTGTTCTCAAGAACAATTACTCATTCATACAGAAACATACATCCTACTTACCACTGTGCATCGTTTAAGCTTCAATTGTTTCTCTCCCTCTTCTGCCTCCCCATTGGACCCTTCTCTCTTTCTCTTCCTGGACAAACGTCCTGAGCCATGAGCCTCCATTTCGACTCTACCAGATATTACAGACAGAAAAAATATTGATAATTAAAGGGGACAGTTCAAATACTTTTTTTAAATGTCAAATAAATCTTTGGTGTCCTTAAAGTATGTATGTGAAGTTCTAGTTCAAAATGCCATATAGATAATTTATTATAACATGTTAAAATTGACACTTTGTAGGTGAGAGCAAAAATGTGCCATTTTGGGGTGTGTCATTTTAAATGCAAATGAGCTGATCTCTGCACGAAATGGCAGGGCTGTGGTTGGATAGTGCAGATTAAGGGGCGGCATTATCCCCTTCTGACATCACAAGGGGAGCCAAATTCCATTGACCTATTTTTTCACATGCTTGCAGAGAATGGTTTACCAAAACTAAGTTACTGGGTTGATCTTTCACATTTTCTAGGTTGATACAAGCACTTTGGACCCAGTTATAGCACTTAAACATAGAAAAAGTCAGATTTTCATGATATGTCCCCTTTGAGTGACATTGAACGTAGTATATGAAATAAAAAAATCTTAATAATTTGACATTGAAGTATTTTATGCAGTATTTGTGTTCAGTAACACCCATAATGTTTTATAGTTTTAAGAGGGAAAAAACATTGCTTTAATAAGAATGTGCTTATCAGTCTTCTTATCTGATAATCTAACCATGCAAAACTTTCTTAATGGTCCTAAAGTAGGCTTTTGCATAAGTCTACTATAAAAATGTGATCTTGGACCACAAAAATCTAAATATTTAGAAAATCGCCTTTAAATTGTCTGAATGAAGTCCTTAGCAGCACATATTACTAATGAAAAATACATTTTTATTTATATATACACATACTTATAGAAATTTGAAAAAATATCTTTATGGAACATGATCGTAAAGGTGCAGTGTGTAAATTTTTGCGGCATCTAGTGGCGAGGTTGCGAATTGCAACCAACGGCTCAGTCCACTGCTCACCCCTCGCTTTTAAAATGCATAGAGAAGCTACGGTAGCCGCCACCGGAAAAAACATGTCATCATCGGAGACAACTTATTAAAAAAGTTTGACCGTTAAGGGCTTCTGTAGAAACATGGCAACAATAAATGGCGACTTCCATGTAAGGAGACCCTCTGTGTATATAGATAAAAAGGTCTCATTCTAAGATAATAAAAACATAATGGTTCATTATCACCCCTGATAATAGTTTTGTATATTATTTTGCATTTCTGTACAGACATCCTTCTAAAAATTACACACTGCACCTTTAAGTTAATATATCCTAATAATTTTTTATAAAACTATCATTTTGATCCATATAATGGATTGTTGGCTATTGCTACAAATCTACTCATGCCACCTATGACTGGTTTCGTGGTCCAGTTCACAAATAAAATAGTACAACAAAAACTCTGTAAAAGAGCAACATGGTAATGTAAGGGAAGTGCATAGGAAACCCTTAGGTTAATTCTTCCTCATTCCATTCATTCCATTGTCTGTGCATGTTCAATTGTCCAAGCACAAAGCCTTGACTCTTATCAGTCATGTACAAGGTGAACAGAATACATGAGTGAATCATGCTAAGGGTGAGGAATGTGGCCTGGACACAACATAGCATTCCTACGACACACTTCAAACTGGCACAACACCCTGGGAGATCTGGGAGTTATAAACAAACTAAACTAAAGTAGTATCATGTTTCAGAGCACACACTGGGAGGATAGCTGCTGACCCAGATAGAATCAGCAATAAACACAGTTCCTCTGTTTTAGGCTGTTATTCATGAGCATAAAGTCATAATAACTTCTCCCAAGGGCTGTAGCATGCATACTATTCACAGAAATCCCAGCTGGTACCAAAGGCACATATACTGCAAGTGCAACAGGAATAGTAATTGGGTTAGTCACAAGGGGGGCAAATGTTACAGTGCTGTCTATTTCATAACATTTGGCACAATGAGGAAAGGTTAATAAAGTTGAGAAGATCAGAGATAAATACAAAAACGTATGAAGTGAATGAATGATAACGTTACATGGGAGAGTCCAAGTGAAGTCCAAGTGGTTCAACTATTTAAACAGGCAGCTTTTTGATCTTACCATGTTATTAATTTGCTCGTACGAAAATTCAGAAACTGTTATGAGTTGTTATAGGCCAGGAATATGTAAAACAAGTACAACACAATCACTAGCTGGTTTTGTCTATCTTAGAGATGCATACGTACAACACATTAAGACAGTCATTAGCTTATTAACCTTACCCTGTTTGTTTAGATGGCGTTAAAGGCGATATCTTAGGTGCTGTTGACAGGTTGAAGTTTGGATGTAGTTGGGAGTGTCTCGGGATTTAAATGGCTCAATGTGGGCGATATGAGCTTTTCCGATTTGACAGAAGCTGCTTCAAACACGTCTGGATCAACTCAATAGATTTTCAAGATGGCAGCAAGTAACGTAGTTTCAAAATAAAAGTCGCTGCACGGGAAAAGAAATATAAATGAAGAAATGATTCACATTGATTTGAAATGTAGTTCTCATGTACACTGATTTACTTTGTTAAGAAATGTTGACTATTAATTACTTTTTAAAACACAATTTGTTTATATTTTAGTGCAGGAAACGCCCGTAAATTTTAAAAGCATCACTAAATGGCATTTTATGATTAGTTAAAGTATGTACAAAATGTGCAGAGTTATAATCTATGTAGAAAGTACTCTGGAAAAGCTATAATATAAATGTAAGAATCTAAAAGATGTACCTTTCCCACACCCACTAGTTAACTTGTAAGCAAACCAAATATATCTATATATCCTGTTTAATTCACATTATATGTTCACATGGTTTTGATAATCCTTTTCATAGTGGCATCTTATCTAATCATATATTTTGATGACAAGCTCATCCTGTCTTTAAGGTTAAATACAATGCATATTATAGAAATGCTATGTGTCTGGTTTTTCTATTGTATAACACACTGTTTGTTTTTTGGCCTGTTCAGTTAAAGTTTTCCCCAGTGATTAATGATCTTACATTTGCTATGTTTGGAAAATATCCTTTGGTTAACTGCAGGTTGGATATTTTGGGAATATGTGTCAGACCGTACTTCCCTGTTTTTATCACTTCCCCTTATGTTTGTTTGGTAAATTAATCATACAATTATTGGCTAGACGGATTCGTCAATGTTTTGATCACAAGATTGTGCCAGACAACCCAGGTGACTAATGTTTCCTTTTTGCATCCTATATAATGTGAAGGATGTCTAATAAAATTTTGTCTATGATTGAAACTGCATCTCGGTGTCAGTGTCTTTCATGGTCCTCTGATATCAGATTTCTCTGCTGCTCACCTCAGATCCTCACCTAACAACCTAGGTACCGAACTTAGAAGAAAATCTCATACTCCTAGACCTGCTTAGAATTAGATTCTAACAGTTGGGCACTTGTCCGGCGAAAGAGGGGAACATCCTCGAACCGGAGACCGAATTTCAAACACCGCAGATCGGGGAGGACTCTACAAAAAGGGGGTAAGTGTTGCGATATTTCTAATAAATTTGAAATACAGCGCTTGCCCCTGTAGAGTCCTAGAGGACCTGGAGAGTCCTAGAGGACCTGTATCTTGTTGACTCGAGTCAAGACTGGTTAATCCACTTTGCCCAGTTGGGGCAGGTGGTAAAGTCGTTTTCGTGATTGAAAATTAAATCCTCATAGCGCTGGAAGTTGATTCTACCAGCCCACGAAACGAATCAAATATACATGTTTGAGCTCATTGTATATTTGAGATCGTGGTGTTGATAAAATATTATTTAATTAAATATTGATCGAGCACGGCCCAATATTTTGAATAAACTGATTTGAAATAAAGCTAACACTGGAAAAAGCTATTATTTGTATAAACTATCTGACAAAAAAAAAAAAAATTGTAAACAAACAAACTTTGAACAAAACAATTGTTGAAACTTGACACTGCAATTTTGAAATAATAAATTGCTAAATGAATGACTAAATTTTGCAAAACAATTTGATAAATGAATGATTATTGATAGAAACGCGGAATAATTAAACATCAAACGATCATTGTCTATTTGAATAAAAATATTGAATAAAAACTGAATTAATATTTTACTGAATATATTGAAATCGGATTTTTGCATATTTGACATAGTTTACAAAAGTAATGTCCAAATTCTATTCCTAATACGGTACGGACAATGGTTGAGGCTGAGTGGAGGAGCACAGAAAACCCGGGTGTCTGTCTATTGCTTTGTGCTTATTGCTGTTTGTCTATTATTGTTGCTGCTATTATTTGTTTACATTGTGTTGAAGATGGAGGATTCTTCCACGGCCAGGCAGAAGCCTGATGATTTTATGTATACAAATAATAGAGGTTTTTATGTTGAACTGTACGTCAGTAAGTTAGCAGTTAGTAATTTAATAACTTTACATAAAAAAACCCCAACACAAGATGCGCCGCCATATTTAATGTCGAATAGTAGGCTACCAGCCTAAGTTTACCGTTGCCACAAATCACAGTAAAATACGTGAACGCTTTACAAATCTCACAAGAGGTATGCACACGTCACAGGGGCAGATTTGTGCTATTTTGTTGAAAACATTGGAGAGCGATGTATTAAAATCAAAAATCAAATTAAAATAAAAACATAATTGATACGTGCCGTCGTCTGATTTGAGAAAACCATGTGAGTGGAATGAGGGGACTGCAGCCTCTCGTCATCCACTCACATGGGAAGATCATGAATATCAGGATATGCTTTTGATCAGATGCGCGTTTTTCTAAATAAACGGTTTGGCATTTGCCAGTATTTATCGTTTGCATTAAACAGAAAGATAAAACCAAATGAAACTGCCTCTAAATTTTGCACACGTTGGAAAGCAGTATGAGTTTATTCTAGACTACCGATTGACAAAGTCTGAGTGCGCTGTTAAAAAAATATGTTGAAAAATATGAATCCTAGGCAAGAGTAAATCATAAGGTTACAACCACTAATCTGTTGGATATAGATGTGAGTAGATTGATTTGTGAGTCTGATGCATCCGGTGACTTTTTCTGTTTAAACTGAAAATGCTATGTTTTCAGGGCAAGTCTCATCAAACGGGAAACAGCTTGCTCAAGCACCGGAAAGGAAACTGAGATTTGATATACTGTGTTAGTATGCGGACAAAGGGGCCACATGCAATGTGACTGTCGTTCCAAGGGGTGCGCAATTTTAATCCAAGGGCGCCATCACATAGACAGTCAATGCAACAGCCACAGCAAGTACATCAGAAAATATCTGACAGTAATTTCCAGACAAACTGGCATAACAAAACACAATGAAGAAGTCCACATTTATTTGATATTTGATAATGATAATGAAAGTTAACTTTACTTAAATTTAATGGTAAAATGCATATATTTCTCTTGGATACTGAAGTATTATTAATGTCTTCATCTGAATATGAGGGACCAACTACTGATAAATTTGCTCTTTGGGTAGTCCAGAAACTGAAATGTTCTGTCCCATTACACCACCTCTGGAGGTAAGAGCTCCAGGTGTCAAGCCATTTTTTCACAAATTTCACATCATACCAGATGGTTGTCTTAATTTGCTCGGGCGAGACATAAATGCATAACTTAAATATGGAACATCAAAAAAATCATGACTCTCATGTTGTTTTCTCTTTTATGTCATGTTTACAGACATACATTGATCCTCTGCCTATGGGGGGAGGAAGTGAGAAGGCCGACCAAGACACAGTGACCGCCCGCATACCACAGAATGTAGACACTTTGATTAACTCATGCCTATGGTCTCAGTCAAACAAAGATACAGGTTTCATTGATATGAAACCATACAAAATTAAACTTAAAACCTGTGTACATTACACAATATCCTTTGTCAAAAGAAAAGGAAGATGGCATTAAACCTATTATTCACAATTTTGTTTACCAAGGTGTCTTCATATCTACACGCCAAACAACACACAGATTAACCCGGTGGTGAATGCTGATGGAAAGACATGATGTCTTACACAAGAATTAAGAGCAATCAATAAACTGATAATTCCTCTGTCTCCAACTGTTCCAGATGTGCCGACTGTCATAAATTTTATACCATGCACACATCATATTTCTGTCATTGATTTGTGTGCTGCTTTTGTCTCTCTGTTCCAGTGCATCCAGACGCACAGCCACTGCTAGCCTTATAGGATAGGGGGCGCAAATACTAAGAAGGGTATGCTGAATCACCATCCGTCCTCTCCGCTGTGGTGAAAAAGACATTGAAAAAAAAAAAGATTGACTTGCTGTCTTCAGTTTGCATTCTGCAGTATGCTGATGACATCATGGTCTCTGCTCTGACTGAAAAGAACTGTGAGAAAGCCTCCATTATTGTCTGCAATATTCTGGGGAATGCTGGTTTCAAAGTATTAAAAGAAAAGCTCCAGTGGGTCAAGCAAAAGTTCTTGTACCTGGGTCACGTCATAATGCCAGGTCTTCGAAAAAAAAAAAACCTCCACAGGTCAGATTGAACTGATCCGGAAGATGAAATTCCCATGAACTGTGTAACAGCTCCAAAGTTTTCTGGGGTTCATAAACTTTTGTCGCTCATGGAAACCTGAGTGTGCTGCCCATGACAGACATTTGCGGAGTATGATTGATCACAAGGCATCGCCTGCATCACTGATATGCTGGACTGATAGAGCAGAGACTCATTTCATGGCACTGAAACACGCCATTACTGTGGCCCCAGCTCTGGGCCATCGAACTATGCAAGGACTTTTCACCTGCATGCGCGAGAGGCGAATGGTGTGGCTCTGGGTATCCTTTGGCAACAACAAGGTTGCACTTATAGGCTAGTGGCATATCTGTTTAGAAAACTAGATAATGTAGTTACAGGTATGCCTGAAATGTATTTATGCAGTGGCTGCTGATGTTCTGTTTGTACAGGTGGCTGAGAGAACGAGGCTGTCACAGTCAATGACTCTACACATTATATCAAGTAGGTACATTTTTACACAACACAGAACGGCACAGAGGCGATCTGGGTATGAGACACTGTTGGCAACCAAAAATGTATTGATCCAGCCCACTTTTAACATTAATTCCACTTTTGCTGGGAGTTTTGGGACTGGTAGACATGACTGAGCACGATCTAAAACATAACTGCATTTTGAATTGACCACTTCCTGTTCCTCTAGGGCCGATTAAATGGACTCGCCCCTAGATGGGGGGGTCAGATCTATATGGATGGCTCATAGGCAAAGCCATCGGACAGTGTCTACCTGTGTGGTTATGCTGTGGTGTCGGATACTGGTGAGGTTATTGAAGCCTTTGCTCTAAAATACAACTCAGCACAAGCTGAAGAATTGATAACTCTAATACGAGCTTAGGAGCTAATGAAAGAAAAAGCCACAATCTACACAACTCTAAATTTTGTAAAAACATGGGAAGCCTGAGATTTTAAGACAACAGATGGTAAGTCCCTTTCATTTAAAAATTCATAATAATTCATTTAAATTTGATAGGACGGTTCACAAAAGCAGTACAGCTACCGTCTGAAGTGGCAATAGTGAAAGTAAAAAGTCATGGATCAGGAAATGATCTGTGGGAAACAAGAAAAGCAGATGAAGCTGCCAAAGCAGCAGCTCAAGCTCAAATTGAATGACTATTTAAGTATGATGTCAAAACAGACCTTGCAATGGCTGTGCAAGTGACTAACATATATGATATTGACATAAAAAAATTTACAGAGTCAACCGACGCAGGGTGACCTCGAACACTGAAGCAAGCGTGTACCAGATGAGAAGGGAGTCATGTGTAGACGAGAGAGAGAGAGTAGCACTTCCAAAACTGGGACTGGTGATTTTAATAAGATATTACCATGGTCTATCACATACCAGTAGTACAAAGTTGACTAATGCAATAAATCAATTTTATTATATTGCAGATGTAAAGAAAACCAAAAAAATTTGATTTTCAACTCATGTCTAACCTGTGCAAAAGTGAACCCGCCTCGAAAAACAAAAAGATGTGTTGCCACACCCCGAGGCACCTTGTTAACATGATCAGATTGATTTCACACGCATGTCGCCGGTTGGAAATCTAAAATATATTTTTTATCATAAAGAGGATCCGCAAACTGTAGTTAAAATTTATGACAAAAGGAAATTATTCTTCGTTTTGGCATACCGAAAACAACGGAATACGACAAAGGGACACCTTTTGTGTCCAGAGTAACGTAGCTCTTAGCTAAAGCATTGTCTATTGATTGACATCTTTAATATCCCGTATCACCAACAATTAGCAGCTGTCATAAAGAGAACGGGTGCGAAAATTAAACAGACGATAACCAAATCTGTGTTAGAAACGGGAAAGAAATGGGTAGTTTTGCTATCTGCTTTATTATCCAAAATAAAAATGACCCCATCTTCAACCAAATAATTGTCTCCATTTGAAATACTAATGGGCAGGCCTTTCCTCACCCCTTGGGTGAAAGGCCGTGCTGGCATTTCTTCCCCAGGTGACCTGGAGCTGATACAGGAAGACTACGTGGTGTCCATAATTGAGAAATTGAACTCTATCTGTGCTAATGTTTCTTTATCTCCCCCCTCAGAAAACCCTACTCATTCTTTTGCTCCCGGACAGAGTGTTCTAATTAAGAGTCTGAAACCGACAAGGGTTGGAGAGCCAAACTACTACGGCCCAGCCAAGGTGATTGCTATCACCAGGACCGGGGTTCTGACTGATCATCAGCCGCAGTGGATTCACGCCTCAAGGCTGAAACATCACTCTGCCACGGATCAGGACACCGGAGACAAACCCAAACAACGACTGCTATTCACGGAGATCAATGGAGAACAACGAGTGAGAGATCTTGCTGGAAGCTCAACTGCCAGAAGGATTCGAACCGTGTACAGTGACCGAAGCTTTCATCATCTTCAGCGAGCACATTGTGAAAGCATAGCAAAGAGAATTGGAAGACAACGAAACCATCACACAACCGACCCTGCAAAAGCGATTCGTAGATCATTTGCTGTGGTATATGTTTATTTTGAATGATGATGATCTGAAAGTTTAAAGAAAAATACATAGATAAATGGTTTCTTGGGAAAAAAAGGGTTATGTAGGAAATTGCTATTTGTAACAATTTGACAATTGGGAAGAGTATTTTAAAGTATATGAAACCAGTGCTTTCCAAATGAGTACCATGAGTACTGTTATATGCTGTGAGAAATTGAGGGTAACATTAACTGTGCATGCCATAAATAATATATCTGGAGTAAATGGATTAGTGATAACTCGACCATAGAAGGTGAACCCAAACGACCTGTGATGCAAATTGTGATTTTCAAACATGAAGCGGATGCATTTCTATTCTGATATAGGTGTGTGGGATCAGATGTGATCCACTATCGTGTATCAAAGGGGCCATTGTAAGAATCTAAAAGATGTACCTTTCCCACACCCACTAGTTAACTTGTAAGCAAACCAAATATATCTATATATCCTGTTTAATTCACATTATATGTTCACATGGTTTTGATAATCCTTTTCATAGTGGCATCTTATCTAATCATATATTTTGATGACAAGCTCATCCTGTCTTTAAGGTTAAATACAATGCATATTATAGAAATGCTATGTGTCTGGTTTTTCTATTGTATAACACACTGTTTGTTTTTTGGCCTGTTCAGTTAAAGTTTTCCCCAGTGATTAATGATCTTACATTTGCTATGTTTGGAAAATATCCTTTGGTTAACTGCAGGTTGGATATTTTGGGAATATGTGTCAGACCGTACTTCCCTGTTTTTATCACTTCCCCTTATGTTTGTTTGGTAAATTAATCATACAATTATTGGCTAGACGGATTCGTCAATGTTTTGATCACAAGATTGTGCCAGACAACCCAGGTGACTAATGTTTCCTTTTTGCATCCTATATAATGTGAAGGATGTCTAATAAAATTTTGTCTATGATTGAAACTGCATCTCGGTGTCAGTGTCTTTCATGGTCCTCTGATATCAGATTTCTCTGCTGCTCACCTCAGATCCTCACCTAACAACCTAGGTACCGAACTTAGAAGAAAATCTCATACTCCTAGACCTGCTTAGAATTAGATTCTAACAATAAAACAGTTTTTAATTAATTTAAAATATCTACATAATTAAAATCTACATACATTTCTATTTGCTTATTTTATAATTTTGATAACTTTTTTATATTAAATTAAAACAGAATGCTAGTAAGTAGGTCTAGATTTGCGCGTGGTAGTGTCAATAAAATGTTTTGGGTCGTAGGGTTATTTTACTCAGGCACTTTCAAAGTCGCCTACACTGGGTCTTTATTACCCCTTTAAGGAGTTCTGCTACTTCTCGAACGTCCACGTGGAGAAGTAAAAGCGAGTGTAAAATGACGCTTATCATGGGCTCCTAAAATGTCAAAATGCCAATGCATGCTAGTGCAAATAAATATACGGTGAGTTTATTATTTAAAGTTTTGTTATGGATTTTTTTTGTAAGATACGTTTATTTGAATACGTCTGGTTATGAAAAGCAATGTATGTGTAACAACAACCTTCTGAATGTTTTATAGTGTCACATTAACAGCAATAGATCGATTTGTTGCCTAACGTTACATATTGTAGTTACGTAAATGTGGCGTCACATGAGACTTGCAGTAAATCTTTCTGTTGCCACATAAAAAGTAATTGCAATAATATGTCGCAATAGTTCATTTAATTGAATACATAAAGTCAATGTAAGATTTTAAATATTTTGCAACCATCATCCATGAGTTTCTGTGTGATTAACTCATGTGTTCATAATTGTTTTACTTTTTTTTGCAGTAAAACCATAAAACATGTAGCACGTTAACAACATGCTGAGAACACGAGGACCAGGAGCATGGTGTTCTTGAACGGCAGGTGTGAACCTTTTGTGAACTGCAATTTTCATAGCATTTACATGAACACCCCTGGTTCAGCTGTTTAATAAAAAATATCAACTTTATTTACAAAATTACACTTTTAAGAAACTTAACATTTAAGGTAACAAACCATTGATAACATGGAATATTATTCATTTATTTGTAAAATTATACATTTACTTTTTGTAACTTGTTGGGTGAGAGTGCATTTATAATAGTAAAAATAGTTAAAATATGGAGGTGGTGCTCTTACGTTGGCATTACTGTGACTCAGTCATGTCGTAAAATGTCTCACCCAGTCCCAGATAATCTGTGATGTGAATCAGAACCTTGCCTTTGTGTTGCTCATTCATTTTTCTTCTAGATGAATGTGGTGTCAACTAAGGCGCACAGTAAATTTTGCAATAGCCAATTTTGTGAGAGGACATGTCTGTTGTTCTTCTTGCTAGTGCTATGCCAAGAACAAAAAATAAATAAATTGTAATGGCCAATATGCATGGAAAAGTCTTTTTAGCTGACTGTTTTTTGACTAAATTTTGTAATTTCAGGTGACCTGAATGCTGTTAAAAGCTGCAACAGCAGCATGAACTGAATCCAGTGAATCTTGGTATGCCTCTAAAAAATGGTATCAATTACATAAAGTTGCTTGAATTTAAGTCTCACCCTTAGCATGATAATTTCTCAAAGAAATGATGCCTGTCTTAGACAGTGATGCCTTTAAGTGTTGCCTGTTCATCGTTGATCAGATGAATGCGGTGTCATCTAAGGCATACAGTAATACATAAGATGGCTGCTGGAGGGTGTTTCCCTGAACCTTCCAGAAGGTCTATGTTATGGACATGATTGTGATGCAGATTTTGATAATACATTGTTCATGGTGATATATTGCAAATAAACAATCCATAATGCTTTGCATCCATAAATGCAAAGTTAAATCTTAGTACCACACACTTTGTTTTTATTAATTGGTTTTCTCTGCTCTTTAACAGATGCTGTACTCCGTGTATTTGTGGTGATCTTCAAATTTTTCATATTTTGTAAATAAAATCTATTGCTTTACCTTTTGTCACTTTGTGTATTTAATGTTTTCTTATCAGTCTTTTTGTGTGGTGCACAGTATAAAAAAGTGAATAATGAATGTAAATTTTCTTTAATAGGACTCATTAATATAATGACAAACTAGTCAACAAGTGGATCAAAACCTTTCATAAAAGTTGTCTAAGTTTTTAACAAAAGCTGTTCTTGTCTTAGGATAACTCCTAACTTTTTTGATCCAAAGTTTAAATGTTGACTAGTGTATATGCAAGCATTTTAAAGAAAATTGTTAGCCTTTATATATGGTTGTCTTTATAAATAAAATAAATGTATACAAATAAAATAAAAGTATTAGAAAAAGCACAAGAATACAAAAAAAAAGTAACAAACAATGGAGGGAAACATAAAAGACGCATAATAACGTCTTGGGAAAGCTGGCATCAGTAACTTGTCCAATTCCCCCCACATATTAACCTTTTTCACACCTACCACCCCTCTCCACTAGAAGGAGCACGTTTCCCCGGGTAGTATGCTTCAATGAAAGCTACACAAAACCCTCCGTAAGGAGACCAGGCAAGCTCTCCGAGAAACCAGGGCATTCCCGTCCGAAATAATCTTTATAATCACACGTTTAACTCATCATTCTACGTTCTCCTGAGGCGGAATACAGTAAAATAATAGTATGGGCCGATAATCACCTTGGAAACGCGTCACTAAATGGAATATTTGCGCTGATACAGAAGATTCCTGGGAAGTCCGAAGGAAGGCGAGCAAAGAAAGAAAGGGATAAACAAAAAAGTCAACTGGCGGGTGAAAGCGACTGGAACCCAATTCTGGAGGGGCATTTGGGGAACCCGTGCGCTGGATGACCACCGTTCACTTCTCCCCAGCGGTCTGCAATGGGGGAGACTAAAGTTATCTACCATCTCGACGACCAGGAAACTCCATACCTGGTCAAACTGCCCATCCCTGCCGAAAGGGTGACCCTTTTGGACCTAAAAAATGCGCTCAAGAAACCAAACTACAAGTTTTTCTTTAAATCTATGGACGATGACTTTGGGTGAGCGTTTTGCACGTCAGTTTTTCTTTGTACTTGTGCACGCATTGAAAGGGTTTACGTAAAATTCCAGCCAGTCGCACGTTTTCTTCCCTTGTTTGGGATTACTAATCAACTGCCATGATCGTTCACAGACCGATATAATGTCGCTTATAAGTTGTGTTGTTGGCTCTTGTGTGTGAAACGAGTCAAATGTGAAGCGTGGGAACGAGGTTCAGCAGAGGTGAAAGTTGGATCCTGTTAAATTATCGACGGCATCCATTTTAAGATTGGATTACTCTCAAATATGGCTTTTGGCCTGACGGCACAAGCCTGGGTGTAGTTAGTTAGTTTGATTATGGTTGGAGACCACAAGTATCATTTCTGGAGTTGGTTAGTGTCTTCGTAAATTTCCTCGTCGTCGTCAGCGTAAATTACCATGACTACACAAAAAACAATCGGTGGTTTTCTTTACGCTTATTGTGATTAGATCTGGTTCCTAAAGTTTTTCTTTTTCCCTTTCACAAACCTCCTCCGCCTCTAAACATTTACGAGCGAGTATCGCCGAAACTAAACAATTTAACGTAAGACTTTGAGTCATCTCCCACCATATAATTCGAGCATATCAAAGAAGTAGTACAGCAGACAATCGCTTCGAATGTGCTCAAATGTGGTTTGCGCATGCGCAGTTTCTTGGCCATATGTCCCCACAACCGATGATTCCCCCGAATTAGTTTTTTAAATTAGTTAACGGTTTTAAAACTGTAATTATGACGTGGTATTTTTATTAGGGATAATCACACTTTTCCCAACCTTTCAATCTAGACAAAATGCAATGTGGAGCCCCTCCACGAACTCTTTGACCTCGTCTTTAGGCCTTCAGTTAAAAGTCACCATAAACATACTTGTAGACAACTAAAACGTGTTATGGTAACACGTCTGTCATATTTCAGGCAAATTTACTTTTGTCTGTCACAGCGGAACTGCTTCACTGTGACACTTTTATTAACTGTAATCAATAGCATTAACAAACATTATTACAATATACACAAGGTCCTAGAAGATCCTGCACATTTAACAAATCTGCATAAATCTTTCTATATAGTAAAAATGCTTTTCAATGCATTGCAAATTAACATTATTTTAAGGGATAGTTCTCCCAAAAATTATTTACTCACCCTCATGTCGTTCAAACCCCCAAAGTCTTTAAAAAAAAAAAAAAATTAAGCATTGTTTTTGATGTGAACTCTTCTGTCACCATCCACTCCCATAGGAACCAGAAAATAACTTCAATCGACTTGTATTTTCAAGTGTCCTAGAGAAATCTACTTCTTTAATTTTTTGCTTTAAATTTTGCTGTTGTTTCAGTTGTTACACATTATTTTAAAGTAAACATCCTAAAAAATGCTAAACAACAGTTCAGGCACAGAGAATGTGTTCTGAAAAAAAAAATGGTTCTGAAGAACAAAGGCATTGGGGTTTCAAATAAACGAGGGTCAGTAAATAATGACAATTTATTTTGGGTTAACTGTCCCTTTATGGTACTAATGGACTGGTTGTTAAAGTTGTAAATGAAAGTTTTGCTGAGAAATTGTTTTGGGACTGGTGGACCTGAGGCTATCTAAGTGTGGTCTGAAAAAAAGCTTAAAAACATTTGCAATATATAGGTCCGGATTATACATTCGCATTGCTATACTTTCATAAAAGGTAGGTTGCTATTGTATGTGATCCCATCTGTTAATCACCAAGTAGCCTGATTTTTCCTTTTTGTCAATGAAAGACGTTATAGAGTCAGTGTTACGTTTATCTTTAATTAAACCCGAGCCGTAGCTTGTGAATAAATAAGTAACATTGTTGCCTGGTGTTCTTGTCCTGTCTGTCTGTTGCATTAGGAGAAAGAATGTTGACTTGGAACAACTGCAGGCAGTCACTGTGGAATGCCCTGATCGCTTCAACACTGGCAGCTTTACAACCTTCCCCAATGAAATATGTTGTAGTTTGATCGTCCCCTTTGCCTCCCTTAAACCCTGTCTCAAAAGTTCATTAAAAGCATAATGATTTGAGTCTATGAAAGACAAGCAGCTCAGATTTGTGCCATATGTAAGCGAATAGCTCAACTGAATGTGTCAATTGATGTTTTACCTCTCTGTCAAAGAGCTTGCCATTCACGTTTTTAAATACCATTAGAGATTTTTGCAATGAATTGAAGATTTGAATGAATTGCTGTATCAAACTGGGGTATTTAAAGCAATATGGACAGCTTTTATAGCATCGTTACAACTTAAAGTTATTTTGATTCTTTAGTTTGTATAAGGTAGTAGTTTATGTTAATTACTTTTGGGAAGTCGTGGGGTGTAACTTGCTGTACTACACCTATTTTTTATAGCTGAATTGCATTTTGCAAATAGTTTTCTCCGTTACTCATGCAGTGTACGTTTACAACAAATATTTGTGCACCGCTGGACCTTTTCAAATACATTTTTTACCATATTAAAACCATAGTTCTGTGATTTAGTTTAAGTAATGGTGACCTAAAATGTAAGACCTCGTGTATTCATTTAAATGTTGAAGTGTCGCTTTAAACTCTCTTTTTTCGATCGTTTGAAACAAACGTCTTTTACAAAGCCTTGTTGGAATTTTTTTACTGCTGTAACAACAAAATTTATGACTTTAGGATCTCATCCTGCGAATTCACCATCGGTTTAGACCTTTGTGTGTTCTGTGGACACATGTGTGCACATGCTTATCTGATTTACGCTTCCCTGATCCAACCATTCCTTTCTTTCATGTAATAGCATTGTCTTATTTATGTATTCTAATTTATTCCCATATCGACATGAGCTGTAATTGTGGAATTGACCTGACTAATTCATCTCTTGCTTTCTTGTTTTTCTCTAGGGTGGTCAAGGAGGAAATCACAGATGACAATGCAAAGCTTCCCTGTTACAACGGCCGTGTGATTTGCTGGGTGAGAACAGAAACGCACATATTGTCCGGCTCTGCACCCAAATTCCCCTGTGTTCCCTGCATAATAAATCAGCCTTTTAATTCGCCCCATTCTTGAGTGCCGCCGCTGCTTTATTTCTGTGTTTCAATGGGCTGCCTGTCATGACTACTTAAAGTTCCCCCCCAGAGTTGGAAAAATCTGGTTTATGAGAGCTCATTTATATTTAAATGAAATGCAGCCAGATTGAACATCTTATTCAGTTCTTACAGGAGCACACATACATTTGCACTCAGATTAATACATTGGCATTTGGTGGGATAGTTACTGATGGGCTTTCTGTTTCCTTCCTGAACAGAAGATTAGATTAACTTGTTTTGCAGATTGGTGTTGGTCATACTATTTAACATCCCCATGACATTCGGAGAACGGGAATGTTTAAGAATGCCAATACTCAGTGTAACATATTGTCAGCTAGACACATTGTGGCTCATGTAATCTTATTCAAAGTTCTCACTATCTTGAAGCAATGTTTCGAAACAGTTTGGGTATTTGGCATTTTTATATAGTGCAAAAAAGAGGATTCTGATAGGTTGAAGGAATACAGTGGCACCAAAAAACTGTATGAGCATCCTTGTGTTAGGCATAGTTAAAGCACAAGAAATGTAGCTCAATATATTTCAAGCAGAACATGTCACAGAAAGGAACATAAGTTTTAAATGATAAAAATTGTAAACAAGAGAATTTGAAAATTTTCTGCTTGTCAAACATTAGGGGAACGTGTCCATAATTTGTGTGATAAACTACTCTTTGGTTTTCCGGTGTCCTCGCAGAAAACCATAAGAGTTTAGAAAAAGTCTAGTAGGCGTTTCTTTAGTACTCCGTGTAGTGCACCCTTAGACTTAAACATTAGATTTTTACAGTTTTGGAATACATTTAGCTTATCTCCGGGTTTGGCGGTACCACTTCTAGCATAGCTTAGCATAATCCATTGATTCTGATTAGACCATTAGCATCGTGCTAAAAAAATAAAACCAAAGAGTTTTGATATTTTTCCTATTTAAAACTTGACTCTTCTGTAGTTACATCGTGTAATAAGACTGACGGAAAATTAAAATTTGCGATTTTCTAGGCAGATATGGCAATGATATTACGCAGCAGCTGAAAATAGTCCCCTTGGTTACTTTAAATAGCAGGGGACTACTTTCGGGCACTGTGTAATATCATTGCGCCTGCTGCAGCCATGTTACGGCAGCAAAGTCCCTGATTATTATGCCAGAATGAGAGTATAGTTCCTAGTCATATCTGCCTAGAAAATTGCAACTTTTAATTTTTGGTCAGTCTTAGTACACCATGTAACTCCAGAATAGTCAAGTTTAAATAGGAAAAATATCAAAACACTTTCGTTATGTTTGTGTGCAATGCTAATGGTCTAATCAGATTCAATTGATTATGCTAAGCTATGTTAAAAGTGGTAGCGCCAGACCCGGAGATTAGCTGAATAGATTCCAAAATGGTAAAAATCAAATGTTTAACTCTAGGAGAGCTGGATATTGAGCATATTTTTTAAAAAAGTGGGGTGTCCCTTTAAGTTTGAACTGGGGTGTGGCTTAACTCTAGAGGAACGAATGTTATAAGTGCAGACCTCAAATTTTACTCACGTATTTGTTTATGTATAGCCATCCACATCTGGTTACTGTTATTTACAGATGTGTGTTCTTCTGTGTGTCAATAGCTCGTGTCATCAGATGGCTCCCACTCAGATGGATGTTCGGTTGTAGAGAGCCAGTCTGACCGGCCGCCGTCTTACGAGAGAAGCCAAGGCATTGGGGATTCAAGACCACCATCCTTTCAGTAAGCAATTCATTGGGTTCTATGAATGATTATATATTCACAAAACAGCAGTAAAATTTTTAACTCGTTTTTGTGATCTTTAACCTTCTCGCATAGTCCAAAGGCTGCAGGCAGCCGGCATGGTGTGGATGATGAGACCGAGACCGATTCAGTGGTGTCGCACAGGAGAGAGAGAGACCGGTCACGCAGGAAACACTCACATGAACATTCAGGTACGTCTCACCGTCTTTCTCTGCCTTGGTGATCTGCCACGTTTACGTTAGTGAAATGTTGTGGTGTTTACTGTGGTGTTTTGCAGTAGTCAGTATTACTATTGCTAGCAATGCCAGGATCATGGGTTTGATTCCTAGAGATTGCATTTACTAATAAAGCGTAAAGCCTGAATGCATCGTTAGATTGGGATTAATCATTTGTAAAATTATTTTGTAAAAACATACCCTTGATGTCTTTAATATATATTGACATAGTCTTACTCTATGTCAAAGATTGAAATCAATGAGTGAAATCAAACTTTGATGCTTCTAATCTCAAAATTAGCTTAAACCCTTACACAGACAGTGTAACAATTTGTTGAAATGTATTAAAGGAAAACACCACAGTTTTTCAATATTTTACTATGTTCTTACCTCAACTTAGACAAACTGATACATATCTATCTTTTTTCAATGCGTGCATTAATCTTTGTACAGCGAGTCATGAATGTGTTAGCATTTAGCCTAGCCCCATTCATACCTTAGGATCCAAACAGGGATGAATTTATAAGCCACCAAACACTTCCATGTTTTCCCTATTTAAAGACTGTTACATGAGTAAGTATGGTGGCACAAAATAAAACGTGGCAATTTTTTTAAGAGGATAAAAAATGAGAACTATATTGTATGGCGGAAGAGCACTTAGTGTGCAGCACTTTGACCTCAACGCGCAGAAATATTGACAGAAGTTTGAGCGAGAGGGGGAGTAGTCAGGAGTGATGATGTTACTACGCCAGAAGGATCCTAAGGAATGAATGGGGCTAGGCTAAATGCTAACACGTTCACGATACGCTGTACAAAGATTAAATGTACACATTGAAAAAAGATAGGGATGTATTAATTAATCTAATTTGAGGTAAGAACATAGTAAAATATAAAAAAAACGATGGTGTTTTCCTTTAAACTTTGCATAAATCATCACATGCACTTTGTGTTACTGACATAAACAGTACCTCAAATCATACAGTTTCTTGAAGAGAGCCGTGCTGCTATTAAACGATTTGACGTTTGCGTATTGGACGATAACACAAGCAAAAAAGTCACACATTAAGAGGAACCCAAGTCAAACCGAGGGGAAAAGTATAATAAATACTTAGGGATGGACTCCCTTGGTCCAGTGAACAGTCACGCAGCAATTGCATAGCATTGTGCCTAAAATCGAACAAAACATCTTGGTAACCGCAGAGCAATGCCCTGGCAACCATCCAAAACACCACATCAACGTGGCAGTGAGTTTGCACAGGCATGCACCCCTTGCACTCCTAAAAATACTTAAAAACTCAGTTCTTCAGAAATATCCTGCTTTGAGGGATTGGACAGACTTTTTATTTCTGCCAACAGTATTATTATGCAATTAGTTGTGCAACCAGTGGAGTTGAAAATTAATGATCATTCATATGTGTGTAGGGGGAAGACAGAACGGATACTCACGGAGCGGCAGAGGAATGGATCTGGGAGGTTATGACATCGGTGACAGCCGTTCGTCCCTCATGAGCAGTGAACTGGAATCAAGCAGCTGTTTTGACTCGGATGACGGATCCACCAGCCGGTGAGTCTCGCAGCATTCGTTCACAAACAGCTCCGGAAACCTCTTAAAACATGCCACAACTGTTAAATAAGGTTTTTATTAGATGTTTTTGGGCATTATCTTTTGATCTGATAATTTTTGGTGCTGTTAATGGTTATTGAATGTTTGGATCTGTCATTGTCTTACTTATTGCTTCTCTTATTCTTTAATCATGTCATTACTTCATGTCTTCCAACCTAATGACATAGGAAGTTCATGTTATTTACATTTTATCATATGTGTTCCTCAGTTTCAGCAGCGTGACAGAGCAAAGTGGCTCTTCTCGGCTCATAAGGCGACATCGCAGACGGAGACGCAGACCCAAAGCCCAACAAATGGAGAGAGTGAGACATTAGAAACAGTCATTTAAATAGATCAGTAAAATATGTAATATTTTTAAAACTGACTTTGTCTTTTTCTGTCTTTGTTATTTAGTCTTCATCTTTCAGTAGCATTACTGATTCCACCATGTCACTTAATATCATCACTGTCACTTTAAATATGGGTAAGTCTGCATTATATGGTTTCTATTTATGTTGTGTTTAATTAAAGTGAAATTATTCACAATATTCTATTATGAATGCTTCATTACAAGATAAAAAGGACACAAATGTTCATCTGTGTACCTGTAGACAGCGCACAGCTTCATTGGATTATTTCCCAACATCTAGGCTTACAACTGTATTTTTATCTATAAATAAAAAAATGTCACACACATATTTAGTGGGCTTGGTTTATGTTGAACTTTCTCTCACTTTGTCTTTTTCAGAAAAATACAACTTTCTAGGCATCAGTATAGTGGGTCAGAGTAATGAGCGAGGTGATGGAGGCATCTACATCGGTTCCATAATGAAGGGCGGAGCAGTGGCGGCCGACGGGCGGATTGAACCCGGTGACATGCTTCTGCAGGTGAGGGCGAGATGATGACGTGTTCACTTCAGCAGAAGGAACTCTCCAAATGATTGGGATTTTTGTATATGTGGTTGTGTCAGGTCAGATTATCATTTCCTCTCACAGGTCAATGACATTAACTTTGAAAACATGTGCAACGACGACGCCGTACGAGTGCTGAGGGAGATCGTGCATAAGCCCGGGTGAGTCACTTTATGTTCTTATTCTCTTTTTTGAGTGGTGCAGGTTTTTCATATTGCATGTTAAGCATCAACAACTGTAACGTGTGTGTTAACTTTGCTTCTGTTATCGTTTGCAGGCCTGTTTCACTCACTGTGGCCAAATGCTGGGACCCAAACCCTAACAGCTGCTTTGCTTTGCCCAGGAGTGGGTTTTGATTTTTAGCACCCGCACACTCGTTTACAGACACATATGCACCTTAACACCATGATACCAATGTGAAATATGAAACTGTATGGTAAAAGTGTTACTAATTGTGAACCTGGACCACAAAACCAGTATTAGCATAGGTTTATTTGAAGCAAAAGCCAAAAATACATTGTAATGGGTCAAAATCATAGATTTTTCTTTTATGCCAAAAATCATAAGGATATTAAAGGGGACATGTCACAAGTCTTTAAGATGTCAAATAAATCTTCGGTGTCCCCAGAGTATGTACGTGAAGTTTTAGCTCAAAATAGCATACAGGTAATTTATTATAGCATGTTAAAATTGCCGCTTTTGCAAATGAGCTGATCTCTGCACTAAATGGCAGTGCCATGGTTGGATAGTGCAGATTAAAGGGTGGTATTATCCCCTTCTGACATCACAGTGGGAGCCAAACTTCAATTATCTATTTTTTCATATGCTTGCTGAGAACGGTTTACCAAAACTAAGTTACTGGGTTGATCTTTTCACATTTCCTAGGTTGACAAAAGCAGTGGGGACCCAGTTATAGCACTTAAACATGGAAAAGTCAGTTTTTTGTGATCTGTCCCCTTTAAGTAAAGATCATGAAGATATTTTGTAAATTTATCACTGCAAATATATCAAAACTTTATCTTTGTGGGTCGAAGCAGATGCTAAGGACTTATTTTGGACGACTTAAAAGTTGATTTTCATAATATTTTGATTTTTTTTTTTTGCACCCCCAGATTCCAGATTTTCAAATAGTTTTATCTCGGCCAAATGTTTTCTTATTCTAACATACTAAACATACATCATTGGAAAGCTTATTTATTTACCTTTCAGATGATCTATAAATCTTAATTTCCAAAAATGTACCCTTATGACAGATTTTGTGATCAAGGGTCACAATTATTCTGCAATCAGGAGACAAAACATATATCTCATTGTTTTCTACTTAAGTGGTTTGAAGCAGCTTTTTTGACCTTTACTGGTTGCCTTCTTTCCCAGGTGAGCCCATCCGGCCTATTGACCCTGCAGCCTGGGTGTCCCATACAGCAGCCATGACGGGTGTCTACCCGCCCTATGGCATGAGCCCTTCCATGAGCACCGTCACCTCCACTAGCTCCTCTATCTCCAGCTCCATCCCAGAGACAGAGAGTAAGACACCGGCTCTCCAAACATACAACTGCACAAAACTTTATTACAAGTACTTGCTATAGCAAACGTCACATATTGCAATTGTGTAGTCAAGGATTACTCAGATTTTTTGTACATAAAAATATAGTTACTGTATTTTCCAGACTATAAGTCGCTCCGGAAATCAAAAAAAGTGCGTCATGAAGACGAAAAGTCGCAATGGACTACACGTCGCATTTATTTAGAAAATTATTTCACAAAATCCAAGCCGAAGAACAGACATTTAATCTGGAAAGCCAAGTTATTCAACTGAACAATAGCACACAGAACAGCAGGCTGAATAGATGTCCGTACGTTAACGTAAGATTATCAGTTATTTACACGATACACAATAGCATATAGAACATACCTGGAAAGCTGAATAGGCTAAATGAACAGAACAAGCCAATGATCATCACGTTGGCAGGCTCGTCAATCCACATCACTGAATCCATTGAATTACATAAATACAAGAGCAGCATATAACAGACTTTCGCGGCTGTAGACGGTAATGTTGTCTCTTGGTTAATATGTGTCAAATATAATTCTAACTGATTTACAAGTCGCACCTGACTGGAAGTTGCCGGACCAGCCAAACTATGAAAAAATTGCGACTTGTAGTGCGGAAAATACGGTACCCAATATAACCTTTACCTACATGAAAGTTCAGTCCCAGTCTGATCCTAACTATTTTTCTTCACCTGGCAGGATTTGATGACTACCACCTGTCCGTCCACAGCGACATGGCAACAGTTGCAAAAGCAATGGCCTGTTTAGACTCAGGTCTGGAGGTTCGAGACAGGATGTGGCTGAAGATTACTATAGCCAATGCTTTTATAGGTCAATACAGTTTGTTTGATATTAACTCCTTTTGTTTTAAACAAATTTCTTTTGAGTTATTTGTGTTGGAGAATATGTATTAATAGCTGCATCATCAGGTGTATAACTTAAGTATGTTGCCGTATAGGCTCTGATGTGGTCGACTGGCTGTTTCATCATGTGGAGGGCTTTGCAGATCGCCGTGAAGCACGCAAGTACGCCAGCAACCTGCTAAAGGCCGGCTTCATCCGCCACACTGTCAACAAAATCACTTTCTCCGAACAGTGCTACTACATCTTTGGAGATCTTTCTGGCAGTAAGTTAGACATTTTAGCTAAACTAGCACTTATGGGGTTGTTTCCCGGGTAGCACCTGAATTAAACAAATGTTTAGGACTTTAAGTAGCTTTGGATAAATGCATCTGCCAAAAGTTAAGTTACAAATTTTAGGGAATAACGATTACACTTGATACTTGAGCATTGTATATTTGAATTTAACAAATTGCATTCCTTCGCCAAGTTAGCGAGGTATTTTAATCCACTATTTAGATTTGAGTAATTATATTCCAGTTGTTGAATTTATGATCACCACCTGGTTCATACAGGCCAATGTAAACAAATGACAGAAAGGTCTTTTTCTCTTCGATTACGTTGCTATATAAATATTTAAGGAGCTATGTTTAGCAAAGTCATGTTTGAAAATCGGACACAATATACAGAGCAAAGCCAACTGCTCACAGCCCAGTATGTTTATATTTTCTCTGCCCACTAAAAGCCAAGTTCTGGGCTTTGTCATCTCTGTTACCATCACTATACACTCCATTGCACAGAATATACACACATGTCGCATAAATGAGAGACTGTTTAAATGTTATTTTTTGTTGTGCTGACACTTCTCCTGACTTTCGTTTCAGATATGGCACACCTCTCTCTCCAGGACCATGATGGGTCCAGTGGGGCGTCTGATCAGGACACTCTGGCTCCATTGCTTCATCCCACTGAAGCTCCTTGGCCCACAGCCTTTCCTTATCATTATCCACCATCCCAATCTCAACCGGATCCAGCTCATAGCTTTTGTGAAGCAGGTGGAGGCAGTGCAGGCAGCCAGCACAGTGAAGGTAAGAGAGACTTAACCCTTAAAGGAATATTCCATTTTCTTAAAAGAAAAATCCAGATAATTTACTCACCACCATGTCATCCAAAATGTTGATGTCTTTCTTTGTTCAGTCGAGAAGAAATTATGTTTTTTGAGGAAAACATTGCAGGATTTTTCTCATTTTAATGGACTTTAATAGAGCCCAACAATTAACACTTAACTCAACACGTAACAGTTTTTTTCAACGGAGTTTCAAAAGACTATAAACGATCCCAAACAAGGCATAAGGGTCTTATCTAGCAAAACGATTGTCATTTTTGACAATAAAAATAACAAATATACACTTTTAAAGCACAACTTCTCGTCTAAATCCGGTCCAGCGCGACCTAACGTAAATGCGTAGTGACGTAGGGAGGTCACGTGTTACATATATAAAACGCACATTTGCGGACCATTGTAAACAATAAACTGACACAAAGACATTAATTGGTATCAGTTGACATACAACAGTGTAGGACAATCCTCGTTCTCAACACTTGTAAACACTGGGGCGGAGTTTCGCGTTCGTCCTCTGTGACCTCTTGACGTCATGACGTATTGCGTGGGGTCACGTTGGCGCATCACGACCAGATTTAAACGAGAAGTTGTGCTTTAAAAGTGTATATTTGTTATTTTTCTTGTCAAAAATGACAATCGTTTCGCTAGATAAGACCCTTATGCCTTGTTTGGGATCATTTATAGTCCTTTGAAACTCCGTTGAAAAAAACTGTTACGTGTTGAGTTAAGTATTAAATGTTGGGCTCTATTAAAGTCCATTAAAATGAGAAAAATCCTGCAATGTTTTCCTCAAAAAACATAATTTCTTCTCGACTGAACAAAGAAAGACATCAACATTTTGGATGACATGGTGGTGAGAAAATTATCTGGATTTTTCTTTTAAGAAAATGGAATATTCCTTTAATACTATTGCTATAACCTAACAATTCAACATACCCATGTTAACATGGTAGGTTTTCTGTTCATACAATTTGAAGTCATTACGAATGTTTCTTGGCTTTTGAAGTTACAGCTTATGTTATCGTTTATAGGGAGCAGTGGTTCAAACTGCAGCTGGAGCAGAAATGAGGGAAAGACAGCAGCCGGAGACTTCAGGGTGGGAGGGGGAAGCCAACTGGGTGAAGTACACGACTTCGATTTTCGCAGGGAACGAGCGCCCAGCGAACGCTCGGCAGCACCTCCGAGTGAGGGCAGCGTGCGAAGCTCACGATCTCACAGCTACAGCCTTAAGCAGGGATCGACACGAGGTGCCCCGGGATCCCCATCCGGCCGTCACCTCGGCAACATTCCCCCTGAACTCACCGGCTCTCGCCGCTCGTGCAACACAGCCAACGGGGAGTTCTTTGTTGACATCATGTGACTTTATGCGACTGTTTAGAGCAGAAGTGCCCAAACTGTTTTGCCTTATGGATAACAAAAACCGTGGCCTACTAGTGCAACCAATTAGAATTAGGATTAGTGCTGAGGTAAAAAGATCAGCAGCTTGTGAGCCCCCCAAAAACATTACTTGGGTCTTAGAAATTAGTATACTTAAAACAAAAGCATACAAAAACAGACATTTTACAAAATCACCTCAAAATAGACATTATTGGACATGTATTGTTGGAGGAAATGTAAATATGTCGTCTTCTGGGCAAAAAAAGAGACAGATTTTGAGGGAAAAAGCAATAATTCATTGGGATTTAGTTACAAAACACTATATGGGTGTGAGGATGAATGTAGTCCAACCAAGGACGTAAATATCAATTTTCAAAGCGCAATTTCTTTTGTCCTCTGCCCTGTTTTAGTGTGTATTAGGTTCTTTTTTGCCATTTAAAATTTTTTACTCTCTTAACTTTCTTGTGCAGATATTACATTGTTCATGGACATAGTTTTTACTGGGAATATATTTTTCAGTGTTTGTCAGCAATATTGTATTGGGAGAATTTTGAAGTACCATGCTGAGGAGATTTCTTTTTTTAATTTATAAATATAGTTTTATTGTGACAGGATTGGCATACAAATGTGTGTGTGTTTTGAATCTGTTTCGAAGTCTCAGCTTTAATCTGGAATCCAGATGTTTCTGCGTTTGTGTGTCTGTCCACATCTGCTTCCATTATTTGTTTGCTAATAAGGTTCACCAGCCACCCTGAATGTCATCAACAATTTAGAGCCCACAAAGACCATCTGTCAAATACTGAATGGTATGTGTCACTGTTGTTTAGGGGCAATTGGATTTAAAAACTAGAGGATGGTTCTTCAGCACAGACACTATATATATATATATATATATATATATATCAAAATAATCAGCTCAAGCTAACAAGTAAATGTCTATAAGCATATATGATTTTTTTTAAACCTCAAAATTGACAAAAAGTTTACATAAGACTAGAGAAAACGTATCTGTTAAATTATAAAATACACAACATACTATTACAAGCTTAACTCAATTTATAAACTCAAGGCTTTTCCTTTATGATGAATGCCATACCAAATAACTTATGTGAGAATGACATGGGCCGCTAGTTAAAAGGTTATAAAAGCCTAATCCGTTACTTTTTTCTCATTTGAAAATGATCCCATTGACGATATTTTAATGCAATCCTACTTCTTATGTATAAGGTGTATTTAACAATCAAATAATGTACTGGCTTAACTAACATCTGGTATTTTACCAGAAGGGGGCAGCGTTACTCAAGTATTTAGGTGTGTTCTTTTTGCGTCACTGCGCAAACGATCAGCGTATGACATCAAAGTATCGCGAATAGAAAGCTGTTGTCGAATAATTCTCGCGGGACTTTGATGTCATACGCTGCATCGGTCTGCACAGTACCGCATGAAGTGGAACATGCTAGTTTTTCTGAACTGATTGGCGGTTTCTCTAACGGAAGGCTGCTCACTGCGGAGGACATGCAGGTTGGTATATTTCAGTTAACTGAGCATTACATTCGTAAATCAGAAGCTTATTACAACAATTTACGATTAACTTAGTATAATAGTAAACTTTATAAGGGTTAATATTGTTAAATAAGACAATTTTTATGACGTATGCAGTCTACAAATGCGCCCTTCGAAGGACGCAGCCTTTCGTTTGAAAACGCCCGTTGAGTGCCATTAATACTATTTAAAAAGTTGTGTATAAAATTAAATATTGGTTGATAGTAAACATCCTAAAAGAATCTCCAAAGATCAAATTTAAAGGGTTAAAACATGGAATACACAGCGAACCAAAAAAAGCCTGGAAAAGAATAAAATACCTAGCTTTCTATTCAGTTTTATTTACAGGGACACAAACAAGAGGGAGGGGATTAATTTGGGTTTTAGGTTGTGGGTTATTTGAGACGATTAAAAATTGAACACTTATAAACCAGCACTGCACATAAATTTCCCTCTTTCAGATATAAGGACCACAAAAGGATGGTTAGAATCAGAGATATTTTAACATTTGCAGACTGTATTAAAATTCATTCAGCATTTTACTGTGTTTTAACTATGTTCTTACCTAATCTTAGATTGATTAATACATACCTTTTTTCATATACCTAATCTTTGTACAGCACGTCGTGAATGTGTTAGCATTCGACCTCGGGCGCAGTAATATTGACTAAGTTTGAGCGAGAGGAGGAGTAGTCAGGAGTGATGTTGTTACTGTGCGCCATCGTCAAAGTGCTGCAAACTAAGTGCTCTTCCCCCATACAATATAGTTCTCTTTTTTTATCCACTTAAAAAATCACCACGTTTTATTTTGTGCCACCATACTTATGTAACTACTCATGTAACAGTCTTTAAATAGGGAAAACATGGAAGTGTTTAGTGGCTTCTAAATTCATCCCTGTTTGGATCCTAAGGAATGAATGGGGTTAGGCTAAATGCTAACACATTCACGACACGCTGTACAAAGATTAAGTGAACGCACTGAAAAAAGATAGGTTTGTATAAATTTGTCTAAGTTGAGGTAAGAACATAATAAAATATTGAAAAACGGTGGTGTTTTCCTTTAAAGTATTATATGCCTTAAGAACACAAAATATAACAGTTTATATAACCCACTTTCATGGTGTTTTTTTTTGTGCTCTTTTGAGGTTGATAGATGTGGTCACAGTCATTTCATGGACAATAGCTGCAAGTTTTTAAGTGTGTTTGCACAGTCAAGAACAACATGGAGATATGTAAAAACGACACGTTTTCTTTTTTGCTCCTTTAAAATCCATCACTAACTGCTGCCCGAAGTAAATGTTTTGAAAATATAAATAAGAAAGGAATAAAAAGTTCATGTGTTAGCACTGATTGTGTGACACTAGTTCCATTAATGGGTGTGCTCAGCATTAGCCATGTTTTGCACAGATGTAGCCGAGTCCAGACCCAGTAGGGTGCCCAAGTATGACTGCTCTCTATGGTCCAGCATCTGATCCGGCCTCACTGGGTGCACTATATTAGTCGGCTGAGGTGTCAGTGTGTACTTTTCTAAGAAAACTAAATCAGTAGCTGGCTGGTATCCAGTCTGCTGCTGCTGGCTCACAGCTGGAAGGACACCATGTGGCACCCCGTGCACTGCCAGATCAGCTACTTCGGTCATCTGCACAGGAACCAGCGTTACAGGAACACATACATCAACCGATACACTCTGCAGCACAGTCTTAGCGGTGTTGTGGTATGCTTTGGGTGTTTCGTTTGGAGGCAGGGGCTCGGGAAGTTTGCTAGGAGAGGCTGGAGTCAGGTTTTGTTGCTGCTGGTCTAGCATGCGGGCGCTGTGCACATGGTCGACGTGGTACTTGAGCTTGTCCTTGCGCTTGAAGGTGGCACTGCAGTGTGGGCAGTTGAATGGGCGCACGTCTGAGTGGATGACCATGTGTTTGGTCAAAGTCTTCTTGATGCGGAAGGTCTGGTTACAGATCATGCAGCGATGGGGTTTCTCACCTGAGGAGACCCAAATGTCAATGGAGAAATACATTGTGTTTGTTTGTAAAAGCATGATGGAGTACTGAGGAATATTTTTGCATATTAAAAGTGAGGCTAAAACACATATTTGTTTAGGTCAAACAGGTAGCCCCACCCAAACCAACCCAAAAGCGCCCATTTACAAAAAGACTGCAGTTCCTTTTGTTGCCACTAGTGCTGCTGTAATTACACATTTGAGGTTTAAAGTTTTGATGTACTGTACCTGAATGCGTTCTTAAATGCGACATGAGGTTGGTCTTGCCCCTGAACTCTTTCTTGCATACCTGACACTGATGCACTACTGCTTTGTACCTGAAAAATGATGAGTAAATGATCATGAATCACACTGTGAGCATTACATAAATAGTGAATTTACAGAGAGTCTTGAAAATGTGGATTTAAAAATTGTAAATGTTAACATGCCTTCTCCAGATCTTTTCTCCCAGGTGAATACTTTTATAATGGACGGTCAGGTGATCAGCCCGGCGGAAACATTTTCCACATTCCTCACATTGATGGGCCCTCTCCTCTAAACAAAACATGTTATATGACTATTATCATACATGCTCTCTACTTCATAAACATGAAAAAAAAAGAATTTTATTATAAAAAGTCTTGGTTGGGATTTAAGTCTTGGTTTTAAGTTGGGATTTAAGTTCTCGTATTGGTCTGGACTGGTTTTGACTTGACTCTGCTTTTAAAGTTTAACTTCAGTTAAAGGATTAGTCCATTTTCTTAAAAAAATCCAAATAATTTACTCACCACCATCTCATCCAAAATATTGATGTCTTTCTTTGTTCAGTCGAGAAGAAATTATGTTTTTTGAGGAAAACATTCCAGGATTTTTCTCATTTTAATGGACCCCAACACTTGACAGTTTTAATGCAGTTTGAAATTGCAATTTTAAAGGACTCCAAACAAGGCATAAGGGTCTTTTCTAGCAAAACGATTTTCATTTTTGGCAAGAAAAAAAAATGCTCTTTTAAACCACAACTTCTCGTCTTTCTCCGGTCGTGTGACACGCCAGCACAACCTCACGTAATACTTCATCACGTCAAAAGGTCACAGATGACGTATGCAAAACTACGCCCCAGTGTTTATAAGTGTGGAGAAAGAGGACCGTTCCGACGTTGTTGTATGTGGAATGATACGAATTAATGTCTTTGTGTCAGTTTATTGTTTAAAATGGTCCGCAAATGTGCGTTTCATATATGTAACACTTGACCTTTCCATGTCATTACGCAATTACGTGAGGTCGCGCTGGCTCGTCCAACAGCCGAAGAAAGACGAGCAGTTGTGGTTTAAAAGTGCATATTTTAAATTTTAATTTAATATATTAATTGTTTCGATAGATAAGACCCTTATGAGTCCTTTGAAACTGCCATTTTAAACTGTATTAAAACTGTTAAGTGTTGGGGTCCATTGAAGTCCATTAAAATGAGAAAAATCCTGGAATATTTTCGTCAAAAAACATAATTTTTCTCAACTGAGCAAAGAAAGACATCAACTTTTTGTATGACATGGTGGTGAGTAAATTATCTGGATTTTTTTAAAGAAAATTGACTAATCCTTTAAGTTGCTGCATTATAAGCTGCATATGTAAATAGCAAGTTTTAAAACAAAACTTTTGACTGAACTTGCAATCTGCAGTTCATTTGAACCTTTTCTTGATTCTAAAAACATACCTGTGTGAATTTTTTTGTGTTTCTTCAAATGATCATGGCGAATGAATGATTTGCCGCATTCGTCACATTCATAGCGCTTGTCATCATGGTGAACTCGAAGATGTAGCCTGAAAGTGACACATAATACACAAATGTAAATGCGTAGTCTGCCTCTAAAACACCTTTCATAATCTGCTGATGTCACCAATCCCTTACATGTTTTTTATTTCATATTGACTTTTAAAGGCGGGGTGCATGATCTCTGAAAGCCAATGTTGACATTTGAAATCACCTAAACAAACACGCCCCTACCCCAATACTATATTGATCTTCTTTTGATAGACCCGCCCCACACATACGCAACCAGGCAACAATGTTGGTAAGTAGACACGATCATTACTGCAGATTGGCTACAAGTGTGTTATGGTACTCGGCAGACTTCCTTTTCCAAATTGTTTTTCAAATATCGTGCACCCCGCCTTTAAGTAATATTTTAGCAAAAACAGTCTAATAAAGATTAGCCAAACAAAATTAGGTTCAAGTTTGATCCGCTATTAGCAAATCTTATTACTGTTTATTGGTACATGAAAATACATTTCCGTTTGAGTATGAAACCCACCAAAAAGTTATTCAGACCTAACCTAGTAATTTCTTCTTCAACAGTTTATTCTTTTAAAGATGTCTTTTCTGATGGTAATACGATGGCTTGAAAGCCTCACAGACCTGTAGGAGCTCCCATGACGAAAGCTCTGTCCACAGATGCTGCACAGGTGAGGTTTCTCCCCACTGTGAATCCTCATATGCTCTCTAAGAGTTGTCCTAAAAACAAATAAAAGAAAAGCTTGTATTTGAATAGATCCAATTTGCAGACTAATTTACATCAAATCAAATTTGCATGAAGTTTTAATAATATCGAAATTTTAACTTTTTACCTCTCACGAACGGATTTGCCACATAGATAGCAGGTCCACTTTCTCTTCCCACCATGTGTACACTCAATGTGACGTTTACGGTTGCCGGTGTCATTAAACTGTCGACCACAGATCTCACAAGGGAAGGGCCCTACAGAATCACATTTTTATTAACGCAATATTCTGGGTTTAAAATTAAACTCTATGAATAGCATTTATGGCATATAATACAATGCTCATAATACTTGACCTTAATTCATTTAGCAGACGGTTTTATCCAAAGCGACATAACAAATGAGGAAGCATTTAACATTTAGTCAAAGAAGTCAACAATAAGCATAGTCAATATGTTTACTGTTTTACTGTGCTGTATGTTTACAACACAGTAAACATATTGACTATGCTTATAGTTGACTTCTTTGACTAAATGTTTAATGCTTCCTCATTTGTTAAGGCTATGTTGTTAAAGGGATAGTTCACCCAAAAATGAAAACTCTTGTCATCATTTACTCATCATTTACTTGCACGTGTGAAGCAAGTTGCTTACATAATTTCTATATGTGGACTTTCTTTACGTAAACAGAAGCTTTCTAAAAATCCAGATTGACCAGTTTTACATGGTCATGATAAGAATGAAACATTTCAACAACTTTAAATTTGTGTAACATTGCATTCATCTGTACTGAACCCAAAACATTTCTTTTGAACTAAAAATGTTGAATGCTCAAAGTTAAACAACCATGGATTTTAGCCGCAGACAGTATTAAATCATCTGTACCTAAATGAAACTTTTCTTGATGTTTCAAGCGAGCAAACCGTGACTTAAAGTAGTCGTCACAGTAGGCACACTTGAAAGGCTTGTCCTGTGAATGTAAAATCATGTGTTCCTCCAGATGGGGGCGACGAGTGAAAGACTTGTGGCAGATCTACAAAACAAATGATACTGCCAGTCAAACATAAATCCAGCATCAGCTTTAGATAAAACCTGAATGTCTATGCATTTCATCTAGAATGTTTTTCTTATTAAAGGTGAATGCATAAGATTTTTTGTTAGACTGATGGTTAAAAAATTATAATTTACTCATTTACAGTTATGCATTCGGCAGATGCTTTATCCAAAGCAACCTTTGACCTATGTACTTAAAGTGATTGTAAAAAATAGCGAGGAAGATCACTCACATCACATTTCCAGCCTTCACTCTTCTTCTTCTTTTGAGTAAGAAACTCCTGCAGGTGGTCAGGATGAAATCTATTAGCAGAAACATGAGTTTTAATTATTTCTCATACTGATAGGCAGGAAAATATTTTATCAGCAAAGATTTAACAACAGCACACTATTTGAATGATCAGCCCATTAAAAGATGTTATAAACTATGACATTTTTAAGAAAAGAAAGACCACAGAGAAATTTATCATTGTTATGGGTATGCACATCCCCAACAAATAAAGTTCGGAAGTTTATCTTTGCAATTCCCATTATTCCTAGTTGTGATGCTCATTAGACGTTTCTATTTAAAGTCCCCATGGTGAAAATAATTTTGTTGTTGTTGTACGTCTATGTGGTGTTTTTAGTATGCTTTTAGACAAACCATGGCATGTCATTTATTGGTGGTGGTTGAGGAGATTCACCCTTTCATATGTAAAGCGCTTTGAGTACTGAGAAAAGCGCTATATAAATGTAAGGAATTATAGGTGTTGAGGGTTAAAATAAAATTTCTAAACTTACTGACTGTATTGGAAAAAGAAACAAAATAGCATGTGCATTATAATTTGGAACGCGGTGTATATCTAAGGCCCGAGGTGGTGCGAAAGAGTAGAGAGCGAATTTTTTTGGCATAAATATGATCCGAGCTGTGCGATTAAGTAGAGGTGGGGACTAATTTGCATATTCATTAGGGCTGTCAATAGATTAAAATATTTAATCTAGATTAATCGCATGATTTCATGAGTTAACTCATGATTAATCGCAAATTAATCTTACATTTTATTTTGTCTAAATTTACCTTAATTTAACAATTTTCATTTTTTTTATATTCTAATCAACATGGGTGAGGACAAATATAGATGCTTTATGCAAATTTATGTTACACCAGCCTGTTAACATTGTCAACAGAACCATCAGCCATAGTTTTGTATATGAATTTTCCTTTCAGAAGACCCTTTTCTTTTTCCATTTCTATTTGCTGCTGCATCATTTGTGAGCTGTGCTGACAAATTAAGTTGGAATGAGCAATTTTATAAAATTTGTGTTTTATTGACATTCTCTATTAAAAAAAAAATTCAAAACAATGCATGACTTGTTTGAATCTTCAACCTGTTTGAAGCTGACAGAGTCAGCAAAGGAAATTTTGAGAAAAATCCCAAATTACCACAAAATTACCACATCCACACCTTAAAATAATAGATTTCATAAATAGATTTAGCACACACAAAGTCAAAAACAATATCAGTATATTTTAAACTTTCTTTTTGTTTGATTGACCTTGAGACGGACAACTTTAAGATCTACTATAATGCAAGGATCTATATACACACCATATATTTTTCCACAGTTAACCAAACATTCACTTCAGATATAACAGATTATAGGTCCTACCTGCATGAATTCTTGTCAAAATAAATTTAAATCATAATCAATTTCATAGTCAATCATAAATTTCTGCATGCTTTAAAAGCGAAACGAAAATACGCAGATGGAGACCCATCTTTGCATTAGATAATTTATGACGGTTCACCTCTCAGAAAACGTACAAATAAATCATTTTAGATGTTTAATGACTATTTAGAGCATTGGATTTGCTAGACGAGAGCTTATTGCTCTTATTTTTATGAAAACATCTGACTAACTTAGACAGCACGGGTCACAGTAAGGCTGCGTCCTAATATATCCAACTATAGGCTGGACCAAGGGCCTTATTAACGCGTTAATTTTGACAGCCCTAATATTAATAGATCCACATAAACTAAATGAGGCAAGGTTGTAGTTACATTTAAGCTATAATAAAGCATGAAGAAATTACTGTCGCAGGAAAAACGTTTACATATGCTACTATGATGCTCAAAAATAAGTTTTAAGTGATAAAATTATTGACAACAGGGTAACTTTAAATTTAACTTAAAGGGATGGTTCATCTTAAAATCAAATTTTTATGTGTATTCTTTTCTTGTTCTTTTGAGTTTTATGGTGGATCGCAATCATGACTTATCAGGTGCATACAGTAGGTAGGCAATATGCACCTGATAAGTCATAATTGCCATCCACCATAAAACTTAAAAGAACAAGAAGATGATGTGCACGAGCTCATTGCCATTGGACATAGGGGTGTATTAGAGTTAAAAAATTATATAAATACTGTTCGGTTTTGTTCTGATCATTTTGTGTCTTAGGACATCAGTGTATCATCACAAGCCGCAGGGTTTAATTTGGATTTGTGTGTGCATGTTTTTTTTTACTTTCACAGATTTTGTTACCATTGACATGCATTATATGACTGACAGACTGAAACTGTTAAAAATCTACATTTGCGTTCTACTGAAGAAACAAAGTCACCCACATCTTGGATATCCTGGGTGTAAGCTAATAAACAAAAAATGATTATGTTTCACTCAACTGTAATGAAGAACAGGGGGTTTTATACTAATGTTTTTTACAAATGGTAAGTGGGGAGTGGGTGCTTAATTGTCTTAATGCGTGATGTCACAGTCTAAAAATATTTGCCCTTTTCTTGACAGGTTTTGTAAAATCCTCTCACCTCTTCACATGCCTGCCGAGAGTCTTCCTGCTGGCATGAAGCTTGTTACAGAAGGGACATTTGTGGTCTTTTTTCTGGACGGGCGCATCACCTTCGTGTTTCTTCTTGTGCACAGTGAGGTTTGATTTGGTGGAGTAGCACTGAAAACAGATGTCACACTGAAAAGGCTTTTCTCCAGTGTGCACTCTGGTGTGACTCTCATATTTACCTACAAAGTGAATAAAAAAACAAATAAATGACTCATACAGAGATATCTGGACAGAGTTGACAAAAAATATTGTTAGTTAGGGTAACATCTGTTAGCTTTTCTATACAATTCTCACCTATGCGATCAAAGGTCTTGTCACATTTGGGACACTTAAGAGTCTTTTTATTAGCGCTGTCAATCATGACAGGAGCCAGTCCTTCTGGAAAGACGTGACTGGTGATTTCCGTCACTTGACTTTGCTTTTCAACAACATTGCTGGATCCTGGTTCTGCTTCTTTTTGGGGATCAACTTGGTCCACAGTCTTACTGAGTTCAGCCGTTGGTTCCTCCCCTTGCTTCTCACTTGCATCTTCACACTCGGCATCCTCGACTTCAAAGGCTGATGGTTCTTCTCTGACTTCCTTACTGCTTTGTCCTCCCTGCTCATTCTGTGGCTCTTCTTCACTTTCATCATCCTCTTCCTCCTCGTCCTCAAAAGTGGCTGCATCATCCTTTGTTGTTTTTTCACTGGGGTTTCCTTGCAGCATGTGATTATTTTCATTTTCCTGGTTCTCAAATTTAACCGGTGTCTTTCTTTGACGGGCAGATCTTCGGGTAGTGATCACCGTATTTTGATCTTCCTCAGCACTATGTCTCTTGGCCAGGTGATTCTCCAAAGACTTTCTGTAGCGGAAAGAGCGACTGCAAAAAGAGCACTGTGCAACGACTGAACTTTGGACATCTTTTTGAACATCTGTGGTCTTCTGTGGAACCTGCTGGACATCACTTTCTTCATGAACATGAGCTGGTGTCTCCCACTTTGCTAAAAGATTTACAGCTTCTATCATATCCAGAAAGCAGGCAGCTTTAGCCAAAGCAGGGATCTGGTTTTCCAAAACCTCAAATTCAGAAGTGTATAGAAAGTTAAGCAAGTGCCCAAAGATGGATCCTTCCATGTTATCAATGGTAACTTGGTGCATTTCAGGATTTTCGCTAAATCTGGCATGAAAATAGTTACTGCCAAAAGCCAAAACCACCTTGTGGGCATTATACATCATTCCACTGACCGTGACAGTTGTGTCACAGAATGATGGCATCTTCTGGCGGTCTTCATTCAAGAACTTTAAGAAGCAGCTATCACTTTGGGATATTCTTAGATGCATCTTCTCTTGTGAAGAATCACTGTCCACTGGCTTAGGAGATGTCATTGTCTCTTGTGTCGGCTGTGTTTTTGTGATGATGACATTCTTTACTTTTGACTGGTGGGGTGAAATTATTTTCCTCTTCATGTTTGCTGTATCCAGCAAAAACTTCTACTTTCAATGCTAAAAAAACAGTTAATGCAGTATTAATGCACTGTTCTAACATATTTAGAAGAAAGAAGAGATGAATGCAGAATAGAATATTTAAGGAATTACTGAAGACAGACCAGAGAAATAATGCACATTGCACACCCAAGGTGTTAATGCGGCACATTGCTAAGACATTTGACAGGTTAGGTGTGCTTTTATCAAAATAATAATGCATACCCATGGAACATTTATCAACCAATCAGAATAAAGCACTCAACAGCCCCATGGTATATGCAATATCTCGGATATAATAAAGATGCTATTTATAATATCCTCAAACAGTGTTGCCAGATGTATGATAATTATCGTATTTGTACCATAATTTTGACCTCTGAATGATCAAGAATGAAAAAATCCCATAATGTATGATAATTTCCACATTTTGTGACACTTCAAATGGTCATTGCAATCATAAGGCTTCTATACTTTTTATACTTATACTTCTGATACTATTGATCTATCTGTTGATTTGATTTGTGTACGATAGATTTGACTTGTGTAGGATAATTTTCTTCCAAATACCATAATTTTGAGGCTCTGGTACAATACTTGGACATTTCCAATCTGGCAACACTGTCCTCAAATCATGGTGGAATAACATGAAGAGATAACTAAGGCTTCAAACTTGCAGAGTCCATCCATGCAGTCTCAAGTGCATGCTGTCATTTAAACAAAATGTAAAGATTCATGATACTTCATAATAATGTTTCATCATGTAAATAAAAATAATACATTATTTCGTATTAAATCAGAACAAAGCATTTTAAAAGTGGTCTTTTGGACCCCACTGAAGGTTCTACAAATGTTAAAATACACCTGAATTTATACAAAAGAAAAATATAATATAAAACGGTTTGCAATGCTTATACTAAATTATATTTTATATTTTCTATACAAATAGTTTAAACACCTCACATAGTTCAACTTGTATGTGGCGTTGGTGACATGCACTCTTTAACTTTAGGAAAAACACATTATTTTGACGTATGTCAACAATCTAAGGACCTGGAGCGAAACAAACAAAGTGACTAAAGCATTCCCACATGTTTAACGTTCGTGACACTGTAACACAAGGTTTCTCAATCTAGTGCGACGACGCATTGAGGACAATGCAAATCTGACTGTGCTACCCCTTGCGGCCCCCCATCATGTCAAGCGCACACAGGCCCCCTCCAGAACAGGAGTGCGTTGACAAACGACCCTAAAATGCCCCTTGGTACGCTACAAACATCGACTTTTTTTCTCGTTTCCAGTCTTACCTTTAATGCGATTAAACGTCGTGGGATGGTTTGAAGAGGCTGGCTATTATTGCTTTTGTGTATAAAAACAAAACGTATGTTATTTTCTGAATAAAAGACGCATAGTTGCTTTTTCTCATCGCTGGTCGCTGGTGCGTCAACATTCTCAATAAGCCGCATCATCATTGGCTGAAAGGAAATGTTCTTCCTTTTCCATTGGTCAAAACTTGTGGCCTATTTTGGCTTTCTAAAATAATCTTTGTCTATAACCTGTAATTTAATTAACGTTATTATAGAGATTTTACGTTGCTAGTTAAAGTTAACCAGTAAATTAATATAAAAATGGTACTGCGAGACATTAGAGTGCAATAAGTGTCGCGTCATTAGAACAAATTATGCATTATGGGTAATGTAGTCGCCTATTTGCCATCGTTTGGAGGAAGCACTAATACATTTTAATTAAACGTTGATTCATCATGCACATGAATAAAAATTAGTCGACAGATTTATTATATAATAATATGTTAGTCAAAACGACTTTATTTAGATATTAACTATTTAATTATTTGACTCCATTTTAATACGTAGCCTACATAAAACATGAATATTACAGTATAGGCCTACAGATGCATGCATACAATACAACATTTATTATTGTTATTTTTCCACAATTTAAAATAATAGTCACTCTGAAAAAATAAAAATTTAATTCTTCTGCAGTCTGATCTTTATTCAGAACAGGAAGGTGTTATGTAATTTCAGAGCTGTATTTGATGTCCATAAAGTGAGGATACATAAACCCTGTTAGATTAGCTGTTAGGACAGTCCCTGGCCTAGCACCAGTTCATTAGACATGTAAGTGCATTACTATAATCCCAAAGCTTGCTGTGAACCCACTGTGAATCTAGTCCTAAACACAGATGAATGAAAACACAAGGAAGTGTCTGGTGGTAATGTTGTTTTACAAAGTTGAACTGTTCACTTCAGAGCCAGTTACAGACCTCCAGTGTCTGCCTCATATGACCGATCATGTCTAGCGTGAGCACATGTCTCTGGATTATACTGTTGCTATGTGCAGGTAATCATTTATTAAGATCTTGTAGGATACTTAGGTTAGAAATATGCATCTGCTTAAAACTAAGAAAAAGGCAATGGTATGAGAACAATAAACTGAATTGTTTTTTTTTTCTTTTTTTTCTTTGCTTTTCAGTTAAATGTATCTTGTTTTATTGACAATTTAAATATTTACTGAAAAAGAAGACAAACATTATTAAGACAATTTGTAAAAAATGGAAGTAGAGATAAACTGTGTATATAGTCCTCAAACAACACCTTTTTTAAAGGTATTTTAACCTGAACAATAAAAAATTATGCCTATTACAACTTTTACTTATTATAGCATCAAAGGCATCTTTTATATTGACTGACCATTACCAAATATAGTAAATGCACAATGCTTGACCTAATATTCATCCATGACATTAAATTGCCAAATGACAATGCCATAATTAGTCATGTTTCTTTTCTGCTTCAGGGGTTTATAGTGAGGAGAATATTAATGGCTGTTATATGAACCCGTGCATGAACAGTGGGGTATGCGAGAATCAGGAGGGAAAATACAAATGTCACTGTTCCCAAGAAAGACAAAACGGTCACCTTTATGGAGGTTCAAACTGTACGGTACTGCTGCTGGGGTGTGAACGCCACTGGTGCCAGAATGGTGCCACATGTTCTCCATACTTGAACGAAGGACGACACAGATATAGCTGTATCTGTCCTGAGGGTTTCACTGGAACAAAGTGCCAGTCCTCCACCACCTTCTCTTTTGAGGAAAACGGTTTCATGCAGGTCCGGACCCCCCTCACTAACGTTTTCGAACCCTTGAACGTCACACTTAGTTTTCGCACATTACAGACAAATGCCACCCTGCTCCAAAGCCACGTTGAAGATCAGCTGTTAACGCTGGAGTTAGTGAATGGAAGACTGCGCCATACACTACAGAGAGACCAGGGCACAGAAGTGATTCTTATAGAGCTCCCTTTGATGGTCTCCGATGGCCAATGGCACACAGTGAAGGCTTCGCTGCATGACAATGTCCTTGGGTTGACTCTTAAAGATCTGTCCTGCCCTGCTGTAACCTGTAACATAGAATTACAAATAGACAGAGCAGAGCCTGAACTGGGTTCAGGTCTGTCTGAGTCGACTGTGATCCAAAACATCTACATAGGTGGAACAAGAGAGCAGGAGACTGCTTCAAACTTTCTGGGATGCATGCAAGATGTTTGGATAAATTCCCACGTGGTGGTGCCAGGATCAGGGCCTCTGGCACCTATTAAGCAATTTAATGTTGTACAAGACTGCAGTGATGGAGACCAATGCAAGAAAAACCCATGCCAGAACAGAGGCAGATGTATCAAGACAGGATGGAGGAGCTTTAGCTGCGAATGTCATCGGCCGTATGAGGGCGAGCAGTGTTTAGATGGTATGATTCGCTTATTGACTACTTTACCTGGTTTGTACCAGAATGCATAATAAACGGAGTCATATACAGTAATGCCAGAAAATTAAGACACTTGACAAGGTATAAAAGTTATTGAGTTAGATGACAAAGTATCAAATCAAATGGCATTTGTAAAACGTTTCTCTTTAGTTTTTAGAGCTATTTTTTGTAATGACAACAAAACTGGTGTCAATGTGATTTTAGTAAGTGGATAAAGATGGTTCTGATGTTTTCCTAGCATATAAAGATTTACTAGATTTTGCTTTAGGTTCACATTTTTGGAGTATTTACCACATTTTAAAAAAACATTGACCAATAAATTCAAATGCTGTCTGCCTGACATATTTACCAAAAAATAGAAAGAAAACATTTTACGCATAGCATGCATTTAACATTCATAGTACATTTATATTACAACACTCTAAATTCTGCTGGGTTTTTTTTAAACCCAACGCTGGGTGGACAGAACACATGTTGGGTTATATGCTGGGTTGTTGTTAACCCAACCAATCATTGCATTGAAACAACCCAGCATATGTTTATTTATTAACCCAAAATGTGTTTTGGCCAATATTTACTCAGCGCTGGGTTAAAATTAAATAGAATTTAGAGTGAAATGTGTACTGTAAAAACTATTTTTGGGGAGCCACTTTAGGATGTGCTAATGATTTTATTATATTCTACAATAATAATTCTTCAAGTAGCCTAATTAAGAATGAATGTTCATTCCGCCTGTTTGCTATTTATCTCTACAACATCTTTGAAATGACTGCTTAGGGAGAGCATCTAAATTTAGATCCCATGAGAAAGACAAATTTAGTGTCAAGACGTAAAATGGGATTACAGTGCATGCCAGGTATACGTGCACATGCAAAGAACATGCAGGAGAAAGGATAACACCACCACACCTGAATAGTGGATTAACGAAACGTGGTTTAATCCCAGATTTAAATAAAACAAGTCCTGTCAAAAAAAGAAATTGTCAATGATTTAAATGTATCTTATATCACTCACTGTCCGGAAGCAAAACAAATATTTGCTCATGCTGCAAAAAAAAAAAAAACAATCATTATCATTCAATTCAATTTTAATCAAAAAAATTTATTTATAGCGCTTTTGACACTGTTGCATGGTCTCAAAGTTATGGAAGGTATTTTTGGACTTTTTTAAATAATTAATTAAATTATAAAATAAAAAATAAAATCGCAAAATATGTCCAAAATTTGAAAATGAAATGCTAAAATAAAAATTAAAACATTATATTAAATTATTTCATTTTCATTTTTAACGTGATATAGCATCATTCCGGCCAAATTGAAAAATTAAATTAAATTGATGATTTGACATTTCATTTTCAATATAATCTTGAGTCAAGGCAATATTAAAATAAAAAGGCAAGCTTGAAAAGGAATCTGTAAATACATTTTTTAAAAGGCTTTTTATTCATGCCCAAGCAATAATAGGGACAAAATTAAAATGTAAAGTTCAGTTTTAATTTTATGTTCTGTTTTTCTTTTTCATTTTCGTTTTAATTTTCGTGTTCATTTTTATTTTCAACTTGTATGCAAATTCAATGTTAATCAGTGGGTGGGACTTCATTACTCTTTATCATCATTTTTTGTGGTCAAATTATAAACTACACTGTAAAAATTATATTAACTTATATTTTTATGGTACTTTAACTTTATTTTTACATTTATCTTTACAGAATAAACTTATAAAAATAGCCTCATGCAAAGTATTCGGGAAACCAGAAATCCTCATCAACCTTTTAAATTTTTTTCTGATTTGGTTCCCTGAAATGCTTTGCATGATGCTGTTATTTTATAGTTCATTCCGACTGCTGCCTGTAATTCTGTAATTTCTACAGAAAATTTGGTAAAACTTTACAGTAAGGTTCATTAGTTAACATAGTTGACTACATTAGTTAACATGAACTAATATTGAACTGCACTTATACAGCATTTATTAATCTTTGTTAATGTTCATTTCAACAATTACTAATACTTTATTAAAATCTTGGTACACATTAGTTAATGCACTGTGAACGAACATGAACAAACAATTAAAAGCTGTATTAACTAATATTAACAAAGATCAATACTGTAACAAATGTATTGCTCATGGTTTGTTCATGTTAGTTAATACATGTTAACTAATGAACCTTATTGCAAAGTGTTACAGAAAATTTTAACAGTGAATCAAAGTCAAAACTTAAAATAATGAATTGGCTTAAAACCAAGCTGTTTTAACTTTTTTTACAGTTGTTCTGTATTATATTATCAAACACTAACATTAAAGCATTGAAATAATCAGTACTGTATTAGTCATATGAAAAAATTATGGTTGATCTGTATTATAACACTTATGTTTATTTGTACACATCTTAGAGTATGTCACTGCAAGGTTTGGAAGTGAAGATTTGGAGAGCTACGCTATGTTCACAGTTGAAGACAACCCGGGTGTGAGTTTTACTCTATCCATGTTTGTGCGCACACGCCGCCCCCAAGGTTTGCTCCTGATCCTCTCCAACAGCACCACTCAATATCTCCGTGTCTGGCTGGAAGGTGGAAAAGTCAAAGTTCAAATCAACAACTTTGAAAGCCTGCTTGGATGGGAAACGGTCAGCGACGGTCACTTTCATCTCATAACGGTGCTTGTGGAACCAGAATCCCTAACCCTGTTCCTGTCTGCCAAAAGCCAAGGTCGCATTCCCATACGACGTGTTCACATTCAGGCTGGAGATGCAGTACATGTGGGGGGTTTACCCAGCCGGCGGGCGTCCCTGGTGTTTGGGGGCTACTTCAAGGGCTGTATCCAAGACCTGCGTTTAAATACCAGACGCCTGCAGTTCTACCCTATCACCGTCCCAGTAAGCTCCTACAGGCTTGAAAACATGTTGAAGGTCACGCGTGGCTGTACTGGTGATGACTCCTGCAGTGTAAGCATCTGATAGTGTCTATGATGTTGGTTTGTGTGAAAGTGTCACAGATTTAGTTTCACAAAAATAATTTATTCATATCTTTAAATAGGCCAAAATATAACTCATTAATTTAGTAAATGCAGAATCATTAATATGCAGATTAGTCCCCGCCTCTACCCAATCAAACCTGCTAATATGACTGGTTTTGTGGTCCAGTGTTATATATAGACATATATAAACAACAGAAAAACTTACAACCACAAAAAAATCACTGGTGGACTATAAGATGCATGCTTTATAAACAAAAACAAAACAGTGAAATTGAAATTAAAAGACAGCTCACAAGTGAAACTTTATTTCATGAATCTTCATTTCTCTTGTTTCAGAAAATGATTGTGAATGTCTTTTCTAGAAAAATCCATGTTTGAATGGAGGTGTGTGTTACTCCATGTGGGATGATTTCACCTGCAGCTGTCCACCCAACACAGCAGGGCAGCGCTGTGAGGAAGTCAGGTGGTGTGAGCTGTCTCCATGTCCATCCACTGCCATATGTCAAGCAGACAGTCAGGGTTTTGACTGTAAGTGTATGTGTGCTTAAAATACAAATAGGGGTTGTGTCTATGTAGCAGTGCATCTGTAGCACATTAATTCAGACTCGGTTTAGTTATGTAATTACAATTTGTCATGTGTAGCTATACTACAGGGGATTTATGTAAGCGCTGAAAGATTATCCTTTGTTGGATTTAACGTGTCATATGCGTGTTTGCACAGAGACTGTCGGGTTGTCAATGACAGAAACACATGTTTTAGGACGTTAGTAATGGTTCAGGGTATTGAAATATACAGGTCTTTTTTATAAAAAGTTATGTGCTAAAACAGATAATGGGTCTACACAGGTGCTCTACAGCAGGGATTTTCAAACTGGGGTCCCTAAGGCAGGGGTCTTCAACCTTATTGGGAGCAAGGGTTACCACAATGGATAAAACAATATGGAGGGGTACTTTTTTGATATAGTCTACTCAAAACGTTTTTAATTTAATTGTTTATTTTACTTGTTTATACGTTTTAGCATTGTTTAAAATGTTAAAATACATAAAATAAGCCAAGCTAATATAAAAATATGTAATAAATTAATATTTAAATTGAGGCTATTTATAGAATGTGCTATGGCGGGGCAACTCCCCAGAAAATTTTAAGAGAAAAAGATACAATTTTAAAAGTCGTCTGTGTAGCCAATTATTTAGGTTTGCAATTTGCTGTTAAAATATCACAATTGCTATTTATTTGACAGTTGAAATGTTTCTCTATACCAAATATGGATGTATTATTTAGGAAAGAGGTCCTGTGCTAAAGGTTCATTATATATGGAGGTCCCAGCTATCATACCCCTGTTTTACTGTGCGTTCACACCAGATGCGGAAAAGGCGTCAAAAACTCGTTATTTGCACGTAGTTGGACGCTTGAACATTTTTACTCATTTCATTCGCACGTGAAACATTCACGCGGAAATTCGCGTCATGGGAGGCGTTTATATAGCTCAAATTGAGTAAACTTACCAAATTGTTCGATCTCCTCACTCACTTTCTTCCAAACAAGATTCTTTTAATTCCTGTAAAAATACGAAGATGTCTCGTGTAGCGATGATGATTGGCCTGCATTGTTGTTTTGTTTTTCTGCCTCTGCTTTTCATACCCCTGTTTTATTGTGCGTTCACACCAGATTCGGAAGAGGTGGCAAAACACGTTATTCGCGTGTAGTTTGACGCTTGAACATTTTAAGTTTACTGGCTTTGTTAGCACGTGAAATTCTGGTCATTCGAAACATTCACACGGAAATTCGCGTCATGGGAGGGGTTTATGTAGCTCAGATTGAATAAACTTACCAAATCGTGTAGCGATGATGATTGGCCTGCATTGTTGTTTTGTTTTTCTGCCTCTGCTTGCTTCCTGTAATCACATCACTGCTAGAGCAAGCTCATGATTGGTTAACACATTACAAAATTCACCAAAGTTCAGATTTTTCAACTCATGCGGATCAAGCTACAACGGTCAATTCGCGCTTTCCGCGCCGCAGGATGCCTATTCGCGCCTTTGCTTTGACTTAAAGGGACATCCCACTTGGGCACTGCCCGGAAATAGTCCCCTTGGTTACTTTCAATAGCAGGAGACTATTTATGGGCACTGCGTAATATCTCTACGTCTGCTGCTGCCATGTTACATCAGCAAAGTCTTTGATTATTACGCCAGAATGAGAGTATATTTCCTAGTCATATCTCCCTAGAAAATCACAACTTTTAATTTTCCGTCTGTCTTAGTACACGATGTAACTACAGAAGAGTCAAGTTTTAAATAGGAAAAATATCGAAACTCTTTGGTTATTTTTTAGCGCGCTGGTAATGGTCTAATCAGATTCAATGGATTGTGCTAAGCTATGCTAATAGCGCTAGCGCCAGACCCGGAGATCAGCTGAATGGATTCCAAAACGTTTAACTCTAGGGGAGCTGACAAAATTAGCATATTTTCAAAAAAAGTGGAATGTCCTTTTAACATGTTAAACACTCGCGCTTGCCGCCTCTTTCGCGTCTGGTGTGAAAGCACCATTACAGCACTTAAAATTGTCCCTTATGATTACGAGCCAGTGAACCATGTTTAGTGCTATTTTATAGTGCGTCTAAGCAACATGTGGTATTTAAAAAACTGTTTAAAAATCTTTAATAACGCATACATTTATTGATAATTATTTACATTTATTTATCTTATTAACCCACTTTTGGCTGTCGGTTGCTAAGCAATGTAGCATGGCACATAAATATAGTAAAATCTGTCACATGTTTGTGTTTATTAACATTTTACAACCATGTAAAATATATTTAATTAGAAATTAAAGTCTGAACTAGAGCTACAAATTCTACTTAAAGGGATAGTTTACTAAAAAGTGAAAATTTTGTCATCATTTACTCACCCCTCAAGTTTTTCCATACCTGTACAAATTTCTTTCTTCTGCTGAACACGTTAATATTTTGAAAATGTTAATAGCCAAACAGATCTGGGGAACCATTCATTTCTATGGTGTTATTCATTCCTACTATGGAAGTCAATAGTGCCCCAGATCTCCTTGGTTACAAACATTCTTCAAAATATCTTCCTTTGTATGAATCAGAACAATGAAATCTATACAAATTTGGAACAACTTAAGGGTAAGTAAATGATGACCGAATCAAAAGGTTTTCTTTTAACCCTTTAACCTAATACACCTGGTAAAATCAAAGATTTCATAGAGGCGTCTTCCTGTCTTTTTTTGCAGGTGTGGCCAATGTGAGCCTACATGCTGACAGCCCCATAATCACATACCGCGGCAATGGAAAAATATGGCGAACCCTCAGTAACATCTCCATACACTTCAGAAGCAGGCAACTTAATGGTACTCTACTGTATGCTGAGCAGGAGTCTCGGTTCATTACTATTTCAATCCAGGACGGAAGACTGGTTTTAGAGCTGCAGGCAGATAAAGGAACCTCTTACATACGTGTGCAAAGCTTTGACCTGGTAAATGATGGCCGGTGGCACAAAGCAGATTTGAGCATGGACAGCCCAGCAACACAGACATCCAGATGGAGAATGGTTCTGGATGAGCACTGGGAAAAGCCTTCCGTCTCATTTACCACCTCAGGAGATCTGAATTTTCTGAAAGAAAGGGTGGATATCTTCTTGGGAGGCTTAGGATATGATTCTGGGAGTAACCTAGCTGGATGTCTTGGTTTGGTGAAAATCGGAGGCCTTGTGTTGTCCTATTACACCGATTCAGAGATGAACCTACCCAGACCCCAGGCAGAGCACTTTTTGAGAACTTCTGGGTCTCCGTATTTAGGATGCTGGGGCTCCAATGTCTGCAAACCAGATCCTTGCCAGAATGGTGGAGTTTGTGAAGATCTTTTTAACTTTTTCAATTGCCGCTGCCCAGCTGATTGGGAAGGCCGCAGCTGTGAATTGAGTGCAAACAGTTGCGCCTCAAACCCTTGTGTTCATGGAACGTGCAGAGTGGTTACAGGAGGATATGAATGTTCATGTGATGTAGGCTATACCGGTCAACGCTGTGAAGTGGAGGTGGACGTATGCGCCCACCACAAGTGCAGTAATGGTGGGACATGTCTCAGAGGTCTGAAACGATACACTTGCCTCTGCCCCAGGAACACAACAGGACCCTTCTGCAGGTGAATTTATTACTACATGACTCTAAGATCTTAAAACATTTTTAAATATCTGAAATACATTTTTACATTTTAAATGTCTAATATTCCACTTTGTATTTTAGAGAGCGAGTGCCTGAACTTCCATGGTATTTTGACAGATTTCCGTGAGTTTAACTTTCTGTATATATTAGAGGTGATGTAAGTGACTTTTTCTAGACATGAATTTGACTGCCTTTTCGGGTACAGCCTTAAGGTTTTTTCGAAATCTTGCCCTCTATCGGTGTCAATAAACTCAAACATGGGGCGGTTTCCCAAACAGGGTTTAGATTAATCCAGGAATAGGCTTTAGTTTAACCCAGTATCACGAAATTACGTACCTATAGTCACGTAAATTGTAAAAAAGTATTTTCCGTGACACTGACACGCTTTTCCACCTTTTTGCGTGAACATGTCATGCATTTTGGTTTAAATGTCACTGTCATGTATTTTTTATCCAACTGTTTTGTCCTATTATCTTGTCGCTTCGGTTTAGGGTTAGATTTACATAAAATGACATCCTTACCCAAACCCAACTCTAATGCCAGGCGACAATGGTTTAAAAATAATAAAATATAAAAACAAATCATGAAAAAAAGTATAAACCAATACTTAAAGTGACATCCTAACGCAAACACCAAATCTAACCCTAAACCGAAGCGTCAATGGTCTGAAACTAGGACAAAACAGTAACAAATATGTGACAGTGACATGTAAACAGAAAAGCGTGTCAGTGTCATGGAAAAGACTCACAAATTTACGTGACTATAGGTACATAATTTTGTGATACAGGTTTGCTTAGTTACATTAGGACATTTAAGTAGATTTTACAAACAAACCTTAAACAAACATTACTGGTGTGCATCTCCAGACAAAAAATATGGCACTGATATATGTTATGTCAATAATGCATGTTGAAGTTACACTACTGTTTACTGTTTAGCAGTGACCCGGTTAGCTTACATACTTGCTTAAATGAATGTAAAAATGTTAGTGTCATGTTAGCCCCATAGACTGTAAAAAAATATGGACATGGTGTCTGTGAAGTGCTTTTTTGAAGCTTGGCATCATTTATACCTGTTGTTGGGGACTCCTCAACAGTATTAGGAAGCTTAGAAATTGGACCTGACTGGCTCTTTAATGTATGTTCCTATAGTGTATTGCTTTTCAAAACTGTTATTTATTATGACTTTACGGGTAAAATTGAGTTTATAAGAAGTCCTTTCCTTTTACCATGTGTTTTGTCTAGATACCCTAAACTTCCCGTGTCTGTGTGTGGTAATGAGAAGTGGAACTACAGCTGTTTTAATGGTGGCAATTGCTCCTCTGTGGAGGATACATGCAACTGTCTACCTGGATTCATCGGACAATGGTAAGAATATTAAAGCAACACTAGGCATGGGCCGGTTACCGGTTTCAAGGTATACCGAGGTTTAAAACAGTCAAGGTTTCAAACCACTAAAATGTTCTGTGATACCGTCTCCAAGGTATGAGCTGTGCTTATACAAAATTCATTAAATCATGAAGTCATGTGATTGATTTGATGTTTACATTTAATATATATTACGAAAATATTATATATGTTTTGAAAGCATATTATAATTTAAAGGCTTTATTGTACCTGGCATTTGAAAATAACACATTTTAGTGTTGCAATGGCAATACCGCAAAACCGTGAAACCGTGGTATTTTTGCTAAAGGTTATCATTCCGCCAGAATCTTATACCGGCCCATGGCTAAGCAACACTATGTAGTTTCCATGTAAAAATGACTTACAGCTCCCCCATGTGGTTGAAAAGCGCAACAGTTCCTGGTATCAGACACTCTTCTGCAGGCAGGGGGAGTGGCGGGGCTGTGTTTCCTACCCTCCACCGCCACTTTCAGAGTGTGCTTGTAGCAGCTAGGAGGCTGCTCGGGTTGCAGCAACAGTAAAATTTGTCCAGTTAAAAGTTGTTCTATCACTGAAATAATTTTGAAAAGACATTATTTAAAGGTAAAAAACTACATAGTGTTGCTTTAATGGTTATATATTAGTGTTTAATGTATATTAATATAGTCTTAAAATATATTTTTGTTAATCCTGAGCATTTATGAGAGAGCATTTAACTTTTTTGTCAAAAATTAGGAAATGCATTATTTATTTAAACATTTAACCATTTAACTGGCGCAGCCCTTTTTGAGTGGAGGGGTGGTGAAAAGGTGAAGTACACCTTCAAATTAATATAACTCTGACATTTTTTCTGTTTAGAAGCCTAATTTTCTAGAAGCCTAAAGAAGACACTTTAAAAAAATTTACAGAAGTGTCTGGAGGTGAAAATATACAATGTAAAAAATGTCTGTAGAAATGACAGTATTACTGGATATTACTGGCAACTAGCTGCCAGTTACTTACTGTAGATTTTACATTTATGTTATTTACTGGCAACAGTTTGTTCAAAGTTAAATGAACATGAAACATTTTCAGTCTTTATCTTCTACAGTAAGTTACTGGCAAACAGCTGCAAGAGTACAGCAAATTTTTTACAGTGTGTTTTTATAGCAGTTTACATTTATGTGTAATAAATAAAAAATGCAATATAGTATTATTTTTAATAAATAAAATAATCAAAAAACTAAGGTTTGTGTTGATTTGCTGTGAGGTTTGCTGCATACTTTTGTAGCAAATGAATAAATTACAGTTACTGCATTATTATTACTGCTAAAAGGTTTGGGAAAATATTAAAACTACAATATTAGACCTTTCCAACAATATATAGTTTGTTATGATAGATTAACATTTACTTGAAAAATACTGAAGTAAACTTAGGTGTCCCGCTCACGGGACAGCAGTTAACGGGTTTAAGTATCTTTTTGTTGATTTGCTATTACTGTATGTTTATCTGGAATGTTTTTTATTTTCTGCATAAGACTAATTTTTAAAAGCTAAAAGTTACAGTTACACGTAGAAGCACAGTGAGTTCACTTTCTACATGAACTAGTTCAGTTCACAGTTCACAAATTTTAAAATGAACTAGTTCAGTTCATAGTTCATATTACAAAATTTTTAACTAGTTTACAGTTCCAAAAATGAACGAATTAATAGTTCTTTTTTCCCATATTATTTTTTTTAAATGATTGCCATTATAGCCCATATAGAACCACAGACAGCAATTATTTTATCAGTTTTAACACTGAAGATAAATGCCTTAGATTTAATCTTCATATCCAACTTTAAATCCTTATCCAACCACGGTTTACATTAGCATTGACTGTCTTTTAATTTTTTTATTTGCTTGCACATACCTTGAAAGGCTAGACAGGTGCTTCAAGGGTGTCGCGAAACGGGCGAGAAGTGCTGCGCATGTAGGAGAACTCGCAGTTATCGCACGTGCACGTTTAATAGCGTGAGCTTAGTCAGAGTCTATTTCAAGATCCAGAATATGCGTTAGCAGCCTATGTGCATCGTTAACGATTTAGGAAAAATATGATGTTATTTATTGTTAAACTAGTGAGTGCCGCGGCAGGAATTTCAGCA